>NC_064638.1:942960537-943220537 GCF_023864345.2 Schistocerca serialis cubense
TGCTTGTCCACAATTTTAACACCCCCCCTCCTCCCGACCGTCTAGCATTTTCTTTTACTTAAACTGCATGTGCCACGAAACTGTAGAGATCAGCGCGTCGTCATTGATTGTTCCATCTACCCACCCAGTCTTTAATATTCTCCTGTAGGACCACATCACGAAAGTTCCAGTTCTCCTCTTATCTACACTGTTCGTCTTCTATGTTCCGCTTCCATAAGAGAATACAGTCCAAACACTGCCAGAAAAAGACTCCCTAACACTTACATCACAAAATTAAGGCTTTCGTGGCCACTTGTTGGCAAATTGCATATTGGCTTCTGTCACGGGTTCTTCGGCCGACGTTCGTCAGATGATTTTACTGACGTTTCGCCAGCAGAAGTGGCTGCCATTGTCAAAGCTCCACCACCTGCAACGTGAGACAGAAGCCAATAGGCAGTTTGACTTACATCCCACTTTCATTTCGCTGTTGCCAGTCTGCATTTTACACGTTGCTGGAGGAGCGAAACGTTCCTAATGGTTGGAAAAAATGCCGTCCATTCCCGTGTTCAAGGAAGACCGTCGAGCAGACGCACGAAGTGTAGCTCTACGTCTGTGATGTCGGTCTGCCATAGAATTTGGAATATGTTGTATGCTCGCGTATTATGACGTTAGTGAAGACCGAAAATCTTGTTTGTGGGAACACTGTTTCCGAAAAAAAAGGATCGTGCGAAACCCATCTCCGTCTCTCCGTCCACGAGATCCAGGAAGCAGTAGATACAGTCCCCCGAGGTAGATGCCGTGTCTCTAGACTTCCGGAAGGCGTTCGATAGCATTCAGCACGGCTGCCTAGTGAACAAAATACTACCGTTCGGAATACCAGACAAACTGTTTGACTGGACTGAAAAGTCTCTAGCCAACTAGCACAGCAAGTCATTCTGAAAGGAGAAAAGTCTTCAGGCATAAAAGTAATTCAATGTGTGCTCCAAGGTACTGTATACGACCGTTACTTTTCACGATGTATATAATGACCTAGTAGATAACGTAGCAAGTTTTGAGTTCTACATCTACATTTATACTCCGCAAGCCACCCAACGGTGTGTGGCGGAGGGCACTTTACGTGCCACTGTCATTACCTCCCTTTCCTGTTCCAGTCGCGTATGGTTGGCGGGAAGAACGACTGTCTGAAAGCCTCCGTGCGCGCTCGAATTTCTCTAATTTTACATTCGTGACCTCCTCGGGAGGTATAAGTAGGGGGAAGCAATGTATTCGATACTCATCCAGAAACGCACCCTCTCGAAACCTGGACAGCAAGCTACACCGCGATGCAGAGCGCCTCTCTTGCAGAGTCTGCCACTTGAGTTTGTTAAACATTTCCGTAACGCTATCACGGTTACCAAATAACCCTGTGACGAAACGCGTCGCTCTTCTTGGGATCTTCTCTATCTCCTCCGTCAATCCGATCTGGTACGGATCGCACACTGATGGGCAATACTCAAGTATAGGTCGAACGAGTGTTTTGTAAACCACCTCCTTTGTTGATGGACTACATTTTCTAAGTACTCTCCCAATGAATCTCAACCTGGTACCCGCCTTACCAACAATTAATTTTATATGATCATTCCACTTCAAATCGTTCCGCACGCATACTCCCAGATATTTTACAGAAGTAACTGCTACCAGTGTTTGTTCCGCTATCAAATAATCATACAATAAAGGATCCTTCTTTCTATGTATTCGCAATACATTACATTTGTCTATGTTAAGGGTCAGTTGCCACTCCCTGCACCAAGTGCCTATCCGTTGCAGATCTTACTGCATTTCGCTGCAATTTTCTAATGCTGCAACTTCTCTGTATACTACAGCATCATCCGCGAAAAGCCGCATGGAACTTCCGACACTATCTACTAGGTCATTTATATATGTTGCGAAAAGCAATGGTCCCATAACACTCCCTTGTGGCACGCCAGAGGTTACTTCAACGTCTGTAGACGTCTCTCCATTGATAACAACATGTTGTGTTCTGTTTGCTTTCGCGTATGTTGGTGTTGTATACACTGAAGTCGCAACGCTAGGAAACTGTAGCGAAATGCAGAGAGACCAGCTGAAGATATGCAATCAGTTCAGGGATTGGCAGTCGACACTAATCTGAAAACAAATGGCAAGCAAATATGGAGAAAGTGCCTTTATTGTATGATTATACGATTTCAGAGGAGTAACTGGAAGCAATTACCTCCGTAGAATACCTTGCGGTATGCGTACTGAGTGATTTAAAGTGGAACGATCACACGGAAGTAATCGAAGGTAAGGCGGACGCCAGACTGAGATTCCTTAGGAAATGTAGTCCGCCCGCAAACGAGATAGCTTGCAAAACCCTCGTTCGACCAATACTTGAATTCTGCTCGTCAATCTGGGATCCATACGATATAGGACTGAAAGCTAAGAAATAGAGAAGATCCAACGAAGAGCAGTGTGTTTCGTTAAATGTTAATTTAGTAAGCGCGGAAACTTAACGGAAGATGTTCAGCCAGCTTCAGTGGCAGACGTTGCAAGAGAGGCGTCATGCTCTTATGGTGTGATTTGCTGTTGAAGTTCCGAGAGCTTGCGTTTACGGAAGAGTCGACTTGTGTATTGCTTTCCTCGCACGTGTGTCTCGCGAAAAGACCATGAAGGTAAAATTGTACAGATTCGAGCTCACATGTAGGAGTGGAATTAAATGAGAGACGAGAAGATGGAAGTAACAGAGGTACACCAAGCGAATTTTGGAAAGTAGGTGTAAATGTGTGCCCTCTTGGCCACCAAATACATTTTAACATTCTACTGCTCGTAATGCCTGCATGTACACAAGAAATAAAATAAGGCTGAAGCGTAAGAATTCAGCAAGCCATCTGCAGCAGGATTACAGTGTCATCGGCGAACCATGGTACCCCCTAGCCGAATGTTCCCTTAAGACGAACGTACCACATCCGCTCAGTGAGAGATCGCGAGAGCCTTCTGGGTAGTGACTTACAGGATATTATAGCACTGTTGCGTCAAAAGGACGGTCATCTCTACTCCTCTTGCCTTTACTCACTGTCCTCGCATTCAGCAGGAGCCATTTCGAATTCTGATCGTCATGTTTCGTCGTTTTCCTAATGGTTCCTGAATCATCAAAGGCACATGCTGGGTTCCTTCCTTTAAAGACACTAAGGTAGGATTCTTCCCGCATCCTTCTCCAACTAAACTACTTCCCCGTTTGTAATTACTTAAGAGTATCGAGACGTTAAATTTAATTCTCATTTATTCCTGGCCCTTTTCCTCTCATCGACAAAATACTAAAAAGGAACATTTGTTTCACATTCTGTACTCGAATCGCCCACCTTCGGATTCCGCCTCTTCGCACTACCGTATGAGCCACCTCGAGTTCTTGTAACGATTGCTTGCAGCGTTGCCCTACAGTTTAACTGCTTCCCGCAACCTATAGGAAGAAACGAACGATTTTTCCAGCACACTGTTTTCTGAGAATGCGGCAATGGATAAGTGATTACTCGTCCCAGGAATGGTGTATCGCTGTAACGTTGTCTTCCATGCAAGATGAGACCGCATCAGCAGAATGGAGTTGCAAAATGCAGGAATAATTGCAGGTTATCAACGCTTGGTGGAAATGATCATAATTTGGAAAAGCAATTTGAAGAGCGTGAGTATGCCGCAAAAAACTTACATTCCTTAGCTGCCTCACATGCAATAAATCGTTAGAACGCAATGGAAAACTACATAGATCTTGATGTCGGCGTCGTGGAAGGACTACGTACTGTAGTTGTGGGAGAAAAACTGGTGCCGGTCTAAGATTCATTGAAGGAATTTGTCGAAAATGATCTTTGCGATAGAGGATACCTATAAAACTCTTGTCTTAAGCATTTCATAATATTGTTACTCTGTTTATATTCCTCTTACACAGATTTAACTGAAGATGTAGAAAAGATCAAAGGTTTATCTGAATCAGAGTATATGTCACGGGTATGCTTAATGAATTCCTGTGGATCGTGATGGTAAACGAGCTGCCATCCATAGAAAGGCGTCGAAGAATTTATTATTACCTAACACACAAATTCCAAAAGAAGCAGTTGTTGACAGTTGTGAAATAAATTAATTTAATAAGTCATTGTTGAAAAATACTAACACTAATTTTTTGAAGAAGAATCGAAAAACAGGTAGAAGCAGACCTCGGGGAAGATCAGTTAGAATTCCGAAGAACTGTAAGAAAACGCGAGGCAATACTGCCCTTATGATTTCTTTTTGGAGAGAGGTTAAGAAAGGCAAAACCTATATTTATAGCATTTGTAGCCATAGAGAAACGTTTGGCAATGTTGACTGGGATAGCCTCATATTTAAAGGTGGCAGGGGTAAAATACAAGGAGCGGAAGGCAACGTACAACTTGTTCAGAAATCAGGCGGCAGTTGAGTCGATGGACATGAGGAGGAGGCAGTGGTTGAAAAGGGTGTGAGACAGGGTTGTAGCCTATCGTCGATTTTATTCAGTATGTACACTGAACAAGCAGTAAAGGAAACCAAAAAAGATTGTAGTAGGAATTAAAGCTTAGGGAAAAGAAATAAAAACTTAGAAGTTTGCCGATGCCGTTTTAATTCCGTCAGACAGCAAAGAAATGGAAGGGCTGTTGAACGGAATGGACAGTGACTTAAATCAACAAAAGCAAAACGAGAATGATAGAATGTAGTCGAATTAAATCAGGTGATGCTAAAGGAATTAGATTAGAAAACAAGACTTGAAGTAGCAGATGAGTACTGCTATTTGGGCAGCAAAATAACTGATGAAGGTCGAAGTGGAGAGGTTATAAAATGTCGACTGGCAATGGAAAGAAACATTTCTTAAAAAGAGAAATTTGTTGACATCCAATATAGATTTAAGTGTCGGGCATTGTCTGGAAGTATATGTATGGAGTGTAGCTATGTATGGAAGTGTAACATAGACGATAAACTGTTTAGACAAGAAGAAATCAGAAGCTTTTGAAAAGAATGTTGAAGATAGGATGAGTAAATCATGTAACTGATGAGGTGGTACTGAATAGAATTTAGAAGACAAAGAATTTGTGGCACAATTTGCCCGAAAGAAGGAATCGGTGGATTGGACACGTTCTGAGACATAAAGGGATCACCATTTTACTATTGGAGGGAAATGTCGGTGGTAAAAATCGTAGCGGGAGACAGAGATGAATACAGTAAGCAGATTCAGAAAGATGTAGCTTGTAGTAGTTATTCGGAGATCGAGAGATTCGCACAAGATAGAGTAGCATGGAGAGCAGTATCAAAAACAGTCTTCGGACTGAAGACAACAACATATAAACATAACGAAATGAATAGGCATTCAGACTCACAGAGAAGAACGCACCCTCAGTCGTAAACTCTGTGCACCACTCTGTAAAGGTGGAGGGGGAGGGGAGGGGGGGGGGGAGAGCAATGATGCTGACACGCTAGGAAGCTCACAACGCAGCAAGCAGTAACCTCAGCATGCAGGAGGAAAGACTGCTCCTTGGCACGAGCGCAAAAGGCAGTGAAATACAGATGGACACGAAAGAAACGGAGACATTGTCAATTTACCGCCAACAAATACCGTGCAAATACTCGTGATCGGAAAACCGGTATTTTAACAAAACAACTCGTTTAAACAGATTTCGGACAAGTGTGTTGACAGATCGACCAGTGAAGTCATGGCGATTGACCAGTTGATCGCGGTCGGTGAGTTGACCACCCCTGTACGGTGAGGCGCGGCGTGTGTAGGCGAGATCGCCACGTCATGCGACACAGTGATCCCGAGTACTGCGTTGGTTACCAGAAAGCAGTCGGACATATCTGCGACGTGCCGTGGTTCGCGGTAACGCCTATTGCCCTGCGCTTCTTCGAACGCTTTGGACAGGGCAGTGTTTTCCTGCAGCGGTTACCTTTCTACGTCACAGCTATGACGTAATTTTATCCGTCATCACCTGCAGCCGTTTTCACTGGAAAAGCTGACAAGGAAGTCCTTAAGACTCGATTGCCTTGCTGTACAAAACGCATTCATGTTTCGAACAAGTTCGTGTAAACACACACAAAAGACACACATTTGGAACAAAAGAAAAGTTCGGAGTAGGCATTAAAATCCATGGAGAAGAAATAAAAACTTTGAGGTTCGCCGATGACATTGTATTTCTGTCAAAGACAGCAAATTACTTGCAAGAGCAGTTGAACGGAATGGACAGTGTCTTGAAAGGAGGATATAAGATGAACATCAACAAAAGCAAACGAGGATAATGGAATGTAGTGGAATTAAGTCTGGTGATGTTAAGGGAATTAGATTAGGAAATGGGACACTTAAAGTAGTAAAGGAGTTTTGCTATTTGGGGAGCAAAATAACTGATGATAGTCGAAGTAGAGAGGATACAAAATGTAGACTGGCAATGGAAAGGAAAGCATTACTGAAGAAGAGAAATTTAACATCGAGTATAGATTTGTCAGGAAGTCGTTTCTGAAAGTATCTGTATGGAGTGTAGTCATGTATGGAAGTGAAAAGTGGACGATAAATAGTTTGGACAAGAAGAGAATAGAAGCTTTCGAAATGGGGTGCTACAGAAGCATGCTGAAGATTAAATGGCTAGATCACATAACTAATGAGGAGGTATTGAATAGGATTGGGGAGAAGAGAAGTTTGTGGCACAACTTGACTAGAAGAAGGGATCGGTTGGTAGGACATATTCTGAGGCATCAAGGGATCACTAATTTAGTACTGGAGGGCAGCGTGGAGGGTAAAAATCGTAGAGGGAGACCAAGAGATGAATACACTAAGCAGATTCAGAAGGATGTGGGTTACAGTAGGTACTGGGAGATGAAGAAGCTTGCACAGGATACAGTAGCATGGAGAGCTGCATAAAACCAGTCTCAGGACTGAAGACCACAACAGCAACAACAACAACAAGAACAGCAATTTTCGTCCCGGCAGCAAATTTAAAATAGCTGCGTTATTCCGGCTTCCACAAAATTTTTCGGGACGCATCTCTTGGTCGTCTATTCCGGATCTATTAATCCTCTTTCAAATAATTTCAGTTGGAAATCCCTTTACCCTACTTCCGTCCAAAGAGATTTGGCTGAGAAAACAAGGCATCAAATTTGAGAACGTTTTGAGTTGCCCACTTGGTAAGGGAATGGATATAAACAACAAGAAACTAATTGTATCGGCTATGAGGCCCTAATAGGGTCGATTGTAATTGTTCAGAAAAAATATTAGAACGAAAATACTGGCATGCAATAATTGTTTGTTGGATCGTCTCTGTATGTGAACTGGTTCACAGTTTGACGCGTACCGGTACATGTTTTTTCATTATGATGGTTCAAATGGCTCTGAGCACTATGGGACTAAACTTCTGAGGTCATTAGTCCCCTAGAATTTAGAACTAGTTAAACCTAACTAACCTAAAGACATCACACACATCCATGCCCGAGGCAGGATTCGAACCTGCGACCGTAGCGGTCTCGCGGTTCTAGACTGCAGCGCCTAGAACCGCACGGCCACTTCGGCCGGCTTCATTATGATTTAATCTGAGCGTATTTAAGTAACTGTAGAAAGAAAGGGACCGGCCGTAGTGGCCGTGTGGTTCTAGGCGCTACAGTCTGGAACCGAGCGACTGGTACGGTCGCAGGTTCGAATCCTGCCTCGGGCACGGATGTGTGTGATGTCCTTACCTTAGTTAGGTTTAATTAGTTCTAAGTTCTAGGCGACTGATCACCTCAGAAGTTAAGTCGCATAGTGCTCAGAGCCATTTTGAAAGAAAGGAGCGAAGTAATGTTAGCTCACAATGCGGACAACAGCCAGTAGTTGTTACAAACAATAAATAAGTTATAACTTAGCATTTTCAGTAGCAAGAACAGTCTAGGTTGCAACCAAGGTTTAAAATCCAGCAAAAGACGATTCCCAAGAGTACGGCGTTGAAAAGCTATACGTCATAATCTCCCTTCTCCTTCGCGGCGTAATAATGATGAAATTTCCTCTTCTTTCAGTATTGTAACCTGCAGTCTCCAGATAGATCCCCGGAGTCCGTATCAAATTCGTTGGCTGTAGATAAAACCAATAAGACAACGTACGCCGTTGCCTGGTCCTAGCTAAGCAGGCACTGACATGAACCGCGTAAAATGTGGAAACCAGGGTCTATGCTTGGCTGCTGCCAGCAACTGCTGTAGAGAGCGTCGGTTAAGAGTAACGTCAGCCCAAATCAGTACGATGGACAAGTCAGAATCGCCTTCACACATCGAATTCCAAATCAAAGTCCAGGTGTAGAAAAGCGAGATGTACTCGAGAATCGGTATGACGAAGGCTTCAGTGACGAAAAACATACTGGCAATCCTCCGGCTGAACCTGACACTTGTTTCCTGACTGCCATCTCCGTCTGATATATTGGCCGTGACCCGTGGAGTCGCGCTGTCGAAGACGGAATAGTGTTACGTACAACTGGTATCAGGGTGGCTCTTAGAATCTCTCTCCATTTCTCTGCAGTGGCGGGTTATAGATGATGCACCAGCACAACACTTTTATGTCTTTGATAAACTGAACATTATTGGCAAAGACAGTAAGGGAAATGTACGAACTGTTATCCTGTGTTGTTGTGGTTAAGGGCCCAGTCTCCTCTGTCAACCTATAAAACAAGTGAATACACTTGTTATACTTGGGATGCACAGTCATAAAAACTTTTTTGAAGGACATCATCTTTACGCCAGTGACTGTTGTACGTTTTTATTACACTATTGCAATTTCAGCTTAGGCCAGTATCAAGTGCTGATATTATGGCTTTAAGCCATGTCAACATAATGTAAGCTAACACACAAGTGTGTCGTTGTCAGTCCTGTTAAATACATTCGTGTCGTTGTTACACAGTGCGAGCACACGTATACAAACATCGTAAGACATCGTAAAACAACGTAATCTGTAAATGCACCACAACTGTTGTCTAATGCATGTTTGACTAGTGATGGGTTAATGAGCATGTGCATTTACAGATTACGTTGTTTTACGATGTTTCGACTGCTACGGTCGCAGGTTCGAATCCTACCTCGGGCATGGATGTGTGTGATGTCCTTAGGTTAGTTAGGTTTAACTAGTTCTAAGTTCTAGGGGACGGAGGACCATAGATGTTAAGTCCCATAGTGCTCAGAGCCATTTGAACCATTTACGATGTTTGTATACGTGTGCTCGCACTGTGTTACGACGACACGAATGTATTTAAAAGGACTGACAACGACGCACTTATATTACGTTGACACGCCTTAGCCGTAATATCAGCACTTTATACTGGCCTAAAGCCGAAATTGCAATAGTGTAATAAAAACTTAAACAGTCACTGGCATAAAGATGATGTCTTTCATAAAACATATGATTTTTACGATTTTTTGAAAAATATTTCTGCACATTATTGATTCTTAGACAACATTTTCTGTTGTTTTAAAGAAATGCTGTCATCACTAAGCCCCCATCCGAGGCGTTAAAGTTGATCTGTCCAAAATGAGTCGTGTCCCTGACGGAAGTCCTGCAAGTCTTAACTGAAATTTTAAAAAAACCAACGGTTTTCTTAAGCAATTGATTATTGCCCACGGAGTAATGACACATATCTTTCTGAAATTTGTCAAAAAACTCTTTCTTAGACTGCCCGCAATCCATTCCGTCAACTTGAGACACAGTGCAAGCACACTGGTAATGTCTTTCTGAAACCAGGCTGAATTACGCCTCGGACATCTCCGCAAGCAGTAATAGAATATTTTTTTGTTTTAATTAATTCATTAGTTATTGAAACAAACGTGACCAAAAACACACGACAGAACTATTATTTTATTTCAAACGTCCGCCACTTAATTATTTTGTCAAATTAAAAAAAAAACTGTGCCACTACTCCGTGCGCAGTATCATGTAGATTAAGAAAATTGTTTTTGGTTTCGATTTCACATAACGTTTGGTGACTGCAGGACTTCTATCACGGACACATCACATTTTGGACAGAGCAGTTTTAAATCCTCGGGTGAAGGGTTTAATAATGACTGAATTTCTTTAAAAAATCAGAAAATGTTTTCCAAGAATCAGTGATTAAGGGCAAAAAGATTGGCGGTGATTGCTTAATTAGTTTTTAAAAAAACCTAAAAATCGCTTAATTTTTAGGCTCGCTGAGAATAATTCACCCTTAATCGCGATGTGACAGCACTTTCGAGCACTAAGAATGTTTAGGCTGTTGTATAAGCAGCAGTAAGGATCACGTTATATGTACAGAACATACAACAGACACTAACATCAATATAATCATGTTATGTAGCACAGAAAAATGTAACAATTTGTGTTTGTTTCTTCCGTCTTGGACGCCGCGATTCTACCACCACCACCACCACCACCAACAACAACAACAACACTACTAAGTGCTACGTGACGCCGGTAGCTAAATGATAAAGAGTTACAGATTTTTATTCACCAGTGTATGGCTTGGGAAACTGACGCTTGTGCGTGTGATAACGGTAAATAATTGTGTGATAATGATGATGCCGTTAAAGGCAATTGCCATTAGGCTCCATGCTATTAGATTATCGGCATGCTTGTATAGCTTCAACGAGTATCAGGCACTGATTAGTATAACATTTCGGAAAGCTTTCGTGTAGATTGCATATATCAGGGATAATTGAAAGTAATACAATATCACAAAATGTTGCCGTTTTTATAGTGCAGCTATTACAGCGAATTTTAAATGACTGCATGCACAATAGAAGAGTCTGTAATAGGTGATGACGCGACATTTGCATTACACTGTCGGATTTTGTACTTTTAATGCCATAGTTTGACTAACACTTTGTAAAAGAATTTCATCTCTGATGGTTAGCTAATTACGCTTGTATATGCTGACCGAAATCAGCGGTGTAATGGAGAAAAAGTTCAGCTGCATAAACATACAACGCAATTTCTTCATTCACTTCAGTTTCACCTAAAGAGTGTAAGTAAAGGGCTACTGTTGACTTATTTTCTGGAAGAAATGATTTCAAGCATAGGTTCGGCTAACCCCATTTAGATTCATTTTGGTCTCAATAAATCACCACAGAAGACTATCGAGATGGCTCCTTACTCAAAACCACTGCACTTTCTTTGCCTCGGTACTGCAGCTTTCACTTGAACTCGCGTGTATCACATTAACAGCAACAGAATTATAAGCAAGTGCTTGACTTCGTGATGTTCCGGTTAACCTTGCTATTTCAGAATATTGGCAGCACACTTAGAAACAGAGGGATTGTGCGCGGGGAACCATTGACAGTACTGGAGATAACATGGCTATTGCAGTGGCCGTGTTACTCCGAATTACGATACAAAGTTCCTTCCGACATGCATGCATGCATGCATGCATGCATGCATGCATCTACTGGAATACACGTAATGTATTCTCGTCAGTCGTCGTGTTACTCCAAATTACGATACAAAGTTCCTTCCGACATGCATGCATGTACTGGAATACACGTAATGTATTCTCGCCAGTCGTCGTTGGTCCCGTTTTTGCAGGATCTTTTTCCTGGCGCAACGATGTCGGAGATTCGATTATCGGATTCCTGGTATTCACGATACACTCGTTAAATGGTCGTACGGGAACATCCCCACTTCATGGCAACCTCAGAGATGCTGTCCCATCGCTCGTGCGCCGACTATAACACCAGGTTCAAACTCACTTAAATCTTGATAACCTGCTACTGTATCAGCAGTAACCGATCTAACATCTTACCAGTCACTTGCTGTCTCATATAGGCGTTGCCGACCGCAGCGCCGTATTCTGCCTGTTTACTTATCTCTGTATTTGAATACGCGTGCCCATACCAGTTTCTTCGGCGTTTCACTGTATTTTACTTACAGCTATTTTTTACAGGTCCGCTTCTGTGCAACCTTTCGTTACTCTAAAATTAATCCTCTCCCAACCCCCTGAGCGATATCTTGTAGGTAGGATGATGATCGTAAATTTCGCATTGAAAACTGGTCACCGGAAATAACGGATTGGCTCTGAGCACTATGGGACTGAACATCTGTGGTCATCAGTCCCCTAGAACTTAGAACTACTTAAACCCAACTAACCTAAGGACATCACACACATCCATGCCCGAGGCAGGATTCGAACCTGCGACCGTAGCGGTCACGCGGTTCCAGACTGAAGCGCCTAGAACCTCACAGCCACACCGGGCGGCTGTAAACGGATTTTAGGATGTATTACACATATTTTTGACTGTTGGTCAGTTCACATTTTTCTACAAGCGAGGAACACTCTCAGATGCGGTTGTCGCTGTGGCGATACGACACGTTGCATAAAGGTCGCGCGAAGCGACTGTTACCCGTGCAAACATTCGTGCTTCGTCAGGAACGCACGACCACCAACAAAACACAGCAGGCGGCAGTAACTTCGTGTATGGCGCGCCGGTGCCAGCGTCGTACCGAACAACTTCCAAACTCTCATCTGTTTACTCAAGACTTGAAAGAAATATGGCTCGTCTTCCAACGTTGAATATGGTTTCTGTATGTTACCTACAAATGGGACACTGCATTGTATGACCTTGAATGCACAACATGTCAACTGGCCAGAGACCACATTCTTTGCTGCAAACTTAACACGCACTGTCTCTTTACTAATTTCGAAGTATCGCAATAAGTATTGCAAAACAGCGAAAAGGAAAAAAAAAAATCACTATCGAACTCTTATCAACTACAAGATGTGGAAAAATTAATTTATTTTACAGAATAGTCTCCTCAAAATCGAATGAGGGAGATTATATAGCGGAGAACTTGCGCGAATCCCAGAACAGGAGTTTTTGGTGCTTTGCGCGAAAAGTAAAAGCTTCAGTGAGAAACTGCAGAGGCGTATGTAGCACTGCTTCATCTACACGAAACGATTCTTTTTTCTTTAGGCGTATTATACGACTTCAAGGCAACGGCCTTGCCGCAATGGATACACCGGTTCCCGTCAGATCACCGAAGTTAAGCGCTGTCGGGCGTTGCCGGCATTTGGATGGGTGACCATCCGGGCCGCCATGCGCTGTTGTCATTTTTCGGGGTGCACTCAGCCTCGTGATGCCAATTGAGGTGCTACTCGACCGCATAGTAGCGGCTTCGGTCAAGACTACCATCATAACGACCAGGAGAGCGGTGTGCTGACCCTACGCCCCTCCTATCCGTATCCTCCTCTGAGGATGACACGGCGGTCGGATGGTCCCGATGGGCCACTTGTGGCCTGTAGACGTAGTGGTTTATAAGACTTCAAACTTCCCTGACCGTGCACGGTACGATACAGCTGTGTGGCCCAACCAGTACCTCGCGTTGCGCCGGTTGACACGACGGAGAATCGTATTACTGTCTTCCCGGTGTGACCCTTTAACTCATGCCACCTGATGTTTCCACGCGCACCATCTACGCTGGTTGCTTCTGCGTCGTATCGCGAGTCGCAGTACGTATCGTCGTATCGCAGCAGTGGGTACTGCGCCTCGGAGACACGCAATGTAGTAGGGATGACACCTTCAGCTGTATTTATAGGTTTTGTTTTATTTGCAATCGATGTCGGTGTTAGATTACATCGTCTTTAGACTTCTTTATGATACCAGCTGATGTGGCTACCGGGTAGTTATCGTGGTACGTCTCATAGAGCACAATAATAATAATAATTGGAACATTGCATACTGAACAACAGTTGTGTACTTCAGAGTGTGCTGAGCCATCCTTCCTCTTTCGTTCACAAAATAAGCAGGAACAACTGTTTAACATAGCCGGCCTCTCTCTCTCTCTCTCTTTTTTTTTTGGGGGGGGGGGGGGGGGGGCGCACCCTCAGTGAAATATACGACGATCGTTAAATTAAATGATGCTCGAAATTAAGTGTAGCCATTAATATACACAGAAAAGTCCTTATACGTACTTCAGATTCGATGCTGCTTCTGCACTTATACAAAATTTCGTACAATTCCGGCAGACAGCAGAGCAATAGTGAACCATCAGAATGGCGTCGAGCCAAACGCTCGTTACAAAAAAACGTTCTGGAACTGAATTCTTTGCTGCGGAAAAAGAAACAATGGTAAATAACCAAAAAACGTTTGTGTATAATGTATGGTAATGAATAACATGATAGGAGTACGGCTGGGTGATAGGTGAGGAGGCTTAAAGCTCCAGGAAGTTCAGAAACTGAGCTGTGTGAACCGCGACGTTCGGGACGTCTTGCCACAGCTCCCTAGATAGTGAATGGCAAGGATGCCATTGTTCGTACAGACCGGTGCGTCATATTCGACATTTGTCTCTACAGCGACCGGTGTACAGTGATAGTCTGATATTCAAAGGTCTGATCAAGATGGCTTCCACGAATGCTCACAACGCACCATAATTCAAAGAAAAGCCATTCGTCTGATCTGTTCGAACAGTTTGAGGTCAATGAAGTAATTGGAAATATATCCGCTAACTGCGGCTTCCATGGCAGCATTTGTATTATGTTCAGATGTTCTACCCATTAGTGAAATGTTAAAATGTTAGCCGGACCGGTATTCGAAACCGGATTTCCCGCTTACTGCGAGCGGTCGCCTTAGAATTTCGTCTATCCGTGCACGCTCCCCGGATCGCCCCAAACTTACATATGTCACACAGTTGACATCAGTGGTTGCCAAACTTTCTGAGACTGTTACCCTTGCGTGCAATCACATACAGGGTAGTACCCCGACCTCCCCAACCCCCATCAACTACTACTTTAGCGCCTAACTAAACTTCAGAATGCAAAAAATTTCTTTCAATGCTTTTATATTTTAAATGATGGAAGATAAATGATATTTAATTTTCGAAGGTGTTTTACTAAACCCCGAAATAATGAGACAACTGGTACAGCCTAATTCTAAAAGCATTTTATTTACATTTTTACAAAGATGAAGTAATTCTCGGTGCATCGCGAGTTTATCTACAATTCGTCCTCAGAAAAGAAAGTTAATCATCCACATTGATGATAGATACATTACAAAATGTGCTTACTCTGCACCACTTCTTTCCCTAGTGACACTTGCTTCACTCACTCCCTACAACTCCATTTTAAAACCAATCAAGTCAAAGAGCGTACACTACACCTTCTGCACGTGTACTACTACATTCCTGGACTCCTTGCCCCTAAAATGGTAGAAATTGGAAGACTTTTGGCTGTCAATCCTTTGCGAATGACAACTGCCGCACAGCAATGTGCTAGCTATTACCGCTGTGTTGTGATCTCAAATAGTAGTGAAGACTGAACAAACTGAAGAACCGTTTCAGACTTGTTCGATCTGACAAGAATCCAAAGGAAATCTCGCTCTAATAGGACAATGCTCGCCCTTATACAGCTGCAAAACCCTGGAACTGCTCACCAAATTGGGTTCGACATAATTGTCTCATCCTCCCTGTAGCCCAGAACTGGCGCCCTCGAACTTTCGTCTGTTTAGGCCACCCAAGGATTCTCACCGTGGTACGCCATTTGAAGATAACGCTAGCGAAAATCACGGTGTGTGAACGTTTACTAGCACAAGACAAAAGCTTTTACCAACAGAGAATACGTCCTGTCACACAGTGCTGGCGTAAGACCGTAGAACGTGATTGAACGTATATGCGACGTAACGCGACTACGATGCGCATGTTTAAGCACCGATATGTAGGCAAGGCATTAGTGTTGCATTCATATCTTTCCTACTTGCGTGCGGTAAATGAGGAAGGGAGAACTATGGTGACGTGATTACCAAATGCATCCAAACACAATCATTGTGCTATTCATCTACATCTACATTTATACTCCGCAAGCCACCCAACGGTGTGTGGCGGAGGGCACTTTACGTGCCACTGTCATTACCTCAATTCTTATTCTGTTATACTTTCGAATCCTGCCTCGGGCATGGATGTGTGTGATGTCCTTAGGTTAGTTAGGTTTAAGTAGTTCTAAGGTCTAGGGGACTGATGACCTGAGATGTTAAGTCCCATGCCATTTGAACCATTTTTGATTGGCTAACTTCAGTCCGAATTAACTCGCAAACGTTCGATTTTTTTTTTTTTTTTTTTTTTTTTTTTTTTTTTTTTTTTTTTTTTGCACATACTATTTTTCGACACAGTGTACCCTGCAACACCCTTAGGAGATTGGGAAATTGTTTCTGACTATCCCGTACAGGTAAAATAAATGTTTCATATTTTCACAAAATTCCAACATTTAAGAATAAATATGTACTGAGGAAAAAATTGTGGCCCGTTATGTATTGAAAGACCCTCTTATAATGGTCACTACCCGATATCCACACGATCACCTGGTATCACTTACGCACTTGTAGTGGAGTACCATAATGTAACACCGAAATCGATTGCAAATAAAATAAGACCTATAAATACAGCTGAAAGTATGGTCTGTAATACTGCATATATGGTAGTAACAGCTGTCGTTCCATGATCAGTCGGAAGATGGATGCACAAAGACCTTTAGGAAAGATCGCGACCATTCTCGCTCCCGTTCTTTATATACGCTCGCTGTCTCCGGCCTTCGATGACTCCCGTATAGTAATGTTCCAGCACTCGACGGCGGATGAGGGCTGACGCGCTACTGCCGTGCTGTCGCCTGGTACTGCAGCGGCAATAATTACTGAGCAGGCAAGTCTGGGGGCGGCAGAGGTTGCGGCCCGCAAGTCCAACAAGACGTTTATTTTTAACGGGACACGCGCCACCCGCTGCACTGGGCCAAGGTCGCGAGGCAGTAGCACGGCGCTCTGCAGCTTCCCCAGGGGGAGGGGGGAGATGGGGGGAGGGGTAGAGGAGAGAAGAGTGGGGGAAGACGTGAGTGTGGTCTACCAGTTCTTCTGACGACACATTTCCCCGCTGTAAGATTCCATCCTCTCCACTTTGTACACCCCATTCTCCTCCTGCTGCTCAACTCGAAGGGTGATTGCCTCTCCACGTCCCTTGCCGCATTATACAGCATGGCGCACGATAAGACGCCCGATTTGTTTCATGAATAACACACTTGTTGTCTACAAGATTTGTAATTTATTGATGTAGAAGTAAAGAATACAGCTTCGAAATACAACCTAATGAATCACATGTTCAATATGACTGCCGTTTTAGTTTACAACTTCGCACACGTGCATTTGTGACGACTCTTCGACACAAATCTTCTTGAATGGCGCGGCGTAACTCCACAATGATGGCCCTAAGTTGCACTGCAGTTTCGGGTTTTCTGTGATACACCTCTCTAAGGAACCCCAAAGGAGGAAGTCACATAGATTAACGTCCTGGCTGTGGGGCAGCCATATTCCCCATCCTGCATAACATTCTGGAAATATGTTTGACAATATCCTAAGGCCAAGTCTTTTGTGTAGGAAATCGAGCACAACGTTGGCAGCATGGGGGCTTGCTCCACCCTACATGAACCGCTGTGTCTGCTATGGAAGACATGAGGTCGTGAGTTGAGGAAAGTACTGGTTTCGCAGCATGTGTAAATAGCATTCACCGGCTACTGTAGCATCGAAGAAGAACGGACCGACGATTCAATGGCTTGACATCGCGACCCACACGCACACTTCTCCCCGTAGGCATCTTTCGTGTGGATTATTCGCGGAGGTTCACGTGCCCAGAATCGAACGTTCTGTTTGTTCACAACACTGTTCGCGTAAAAATAAGCTTCGTCAGAAAACCATGAGTTGTTCAGCACTGCCTCTCGATCTTGTTCGATTGCCCACCTTGCAAACTGCAGTCTCTGCTCCTTATCTCTCGCAGTAAGCTTATGCAGCATAGTCAACCTGTATGGATACAAGTGAAAGTCGGACTGAATAATTCTGTGCAGATCGGTGTGAAATTCCCAACTCGGCACTTGCTCTTCTCGTTGATTTACTCGGACTAAGAGTCAAAGCCACTCGAACTGCTTCAATATTTTGCGGCAAACGTACGGTACGTGGATGTGGCCGCAGATACTCCAAAACAGATCCAGTACCTTTGAATTTTTGATGTAATCTTCGTGTTATCTATGGACTGGGAGCCCACTGTGTGCTGAAATGTCAATGTAACGCTGTTCGTCGCCGTGAACATTAACACAATCTTCGTCTTTTGTGTGAAAGTCAACCGTCCTTTGTCCGCCATCGGGGCAAACTGAAATGCCGGACTCTCAACGGAAGTAATGAACTCGCAACGACATCTAGCGTAATTTCAATGACCTGCAAGAAGTTGAGCGTACAATTTGAAAGCTGTTGTCCCAATAGTATACTTGTAGGATCAAGATTCAATCGGGTGAGTTATCGTGCGGCACCCTGTGGATGCTGTCCGTGTTCTCCTCTCGTGGTCTTGTTTTACTGCACCTCCCCCCCCCCCCCTTTTCATCCATCATTCTATCAGTCAGGGTATAAACTGCTTGGGATGGCGTAACAAATAGCTGAGTAGGCCGTTCTTCCAGCGGCAAGTCTTTTTAAGTGGGCTGCTTCTCTCTCGTTCCGGTCACAGTGTCTTCAGCGCTCTCTGCTGGCATATCTCGAACGTTTCTTTTGCTGCCCTTAACCTACGAGTTTATAAGCTCTATATGCCGACATTCCTTAAAAAACGTTACTTTTTGTTTTAACACGGTTGTCTTCTTAAAAAAATTAGTGCTTTTCAAGGACTGTTTGACACCTATATACGCAAAATGCCGCGTTACACTGTGTTCACCACAATGATGTGCCTACTTTCCTGGTCCATGCGTATCGTACGCGCCTAGAGACTCTGTAATAATAATTAAAAAAATCGCATAAGTGCGAGTAAAATTCGCACACCGGACGTTCCGCACAAAGTTAACTATGTATATAGATAGTTCATCCATCCGGACAATCGAGAATTTTCGCCTGTTATCGATATCGATACTTCCAAGCTATTAAAATGTGACGCACGGCCGTATCTTTTGACTGTACTGATGCGGAAGCTTAAATTTTTTACCCGCTTAGGGAGTTAGACAACTTTTTCTCAGGATAGGGTTGATGTGTTAATAGGCGGACGGCGAGACAAACGGCTTTCACCGATTGAGGTGCGGAATCCTAATTAACATGAATTACAGAAACACAAATCTTGCGAAACGCAGTTGGCTCTATCCGTCAGTGGGATCCATGTAATTAAACGGTAGGTAGCGTGTGCCCTATCTTTCCGTCCGTGCTGTCTTTTCGTGGACGAGCTTTCACAGCATTGAATCAGATTTATGATCGGATTCTGGATTTCCTTGCAAGTAGAACGCTGCACATCATTCTTAACGGGATGAAAGAGGCAGATGTAAAGCTAATCAAAGTGTATCCAAGGCAGTGTTGTAACCCTGTACTTGTTTACAGTATGAGTGTGTCTCAAAGGTACGCCACAAGTTCAGCTTGTTGTAGCACCCAATCTAATTGAAACATTCACACCGTGTTCGGATTATGTTGACAGACAAAATGACAAAGTTTCGTTTGTGAGTGTTCCAGATTGTTGAGAGTGAAGCATAATGACGACTGTTCAAGAAAATGCTGAGTGTGTGGAATGGTGTATTAGACCAAATAGGACGCACAAGTTCAAAGGAACCTTCAGACACGGTATAGAAAGCATTCACCCTTGCAGAAGTCTATACGACGGTGGTAAAGGAATTTTATGTCGGCATCAAGCTCATACTAGGCGACATGGAACAGGTGAGGCCGACACAGAACGTATACGGTTGGCTTTTCAACGTTCACCACAGAAATACGTTCGAAGGGCGTAGCACGACTTCAAATTACTACGGTGACCGTGCACCTGGGCCTTCAGAAACGCTCACAGATTCATCCACACCTGTTGCAACTTCTGCGCGCATTGAAACCAGACAGTCCACAACGTATACTATTCCTTGTGGACGTTCTTCGCCGTTTAGATGAGGACGGAAGTGTTCTAAACAACTTAGCATTTCCTCACGAAGCAGCATTCGTTTTCTGACGAAGCAACATTCGCCGGTTGTGGAAAGATCAACAAACACAGTGTTCTCTTCTGGGGCACAACTAGTCCGCATACTGCGACGGAAGAGATACGTGACAGACGAAAGTGAATGTGATGGTGTTTGATGGTTGATTGCATTTATCAGAAAAAACAATTAATTCTAACAGATTCCCTGATAAGCTGAAGCTTTTTGCGTTACTATAACTGGCTGACCGCCAAATATAATCGTGTTCCAGGAAAAAGGTGCATCACCACAATGGGCTCAGACTGTGCGAGTCCTAGACTAGGTGTTTACAGATCGCTATATTGGCATGGTTGGTTCGATTCCCTAGCCTCCTAAGTCGCCTGACGTTAAACAGACGGACTTACTTCCACGGGGGTATGTCGAAAACAGTCTGTCAAACGCCTGTCAACAGCATCAATGACTTAAGCAACCTAATCGTTGCTGCCATAGCTACAATTAATGCGAATATGTTGCGTCGAGTGTGGACAGAGCTTGCATATGTTGCATATAGACTGGATATTGTGCGGGCCACCAAAGGCGCACATTTTGAAATTAATTGAACGGCATAAGAAGATGGTGGCAGTGTGCCACATAAGCCAAATGTGGTGCGAATATCTTAATTAGTTTGGATACTATAATTCATGGAAGTTGTGCCTTCCTTTCGAGCAACCCTGTATATAAATGAACTTATTTAGTGCTTATACGGCTGTGATTAAAATTCTTCGACTTTTCATAATATAAAAGGCGTATTCAAAGGCTTTCTTTCACCTTATTTAAAGTACAGTCCTGCTTAGGCTATTGCAGAGCGAAAACACCTTGGGTCAGGACAGGAAAGAAGACTGATGAGTCTTGCCGCTGCTGGAAGGATTTCAGTTACGTTCTTCCACCACGCGTTTCAGTGATACAACCTCATCTCCAGATGTGCCAGAGGTTTAAATGAGGATTTATTTTCCTGGATGTAGCCAGTTCTCCGCCTTACACTTTATTTCGATGTTCCCGGCAAAAAAGCACAATGCAAACCGTTATATCGGCACATTTATATCACTGAGTATCACGCAATCGTTTTGAGGTACTCATACTCAATAGCTTTCGCTGGAGGCACCAGTCTTGAGCTGAATCTTTAAATTCTTTAAATATGTATTTTTTAAACGTTTTTGTTATCCTGCTTCTTTAATAACTACAGTACGCACAGCTAATGGCGGTTTTGAAACAAGTGTAAACGTATCCTGCAGGGGAAGGGCGGGAAGAGCATTTTAACCTCAAGACTCAAGATAAATGCTGCACTCTGGCTCCACCGTAGGAGCCGCAGAACTCAGCACTGTGTGTGTGTGTGTGTGGGGGGGGGGGGGGGGGGGGTGGAGGTGGTCGAGAAGACAGATTATGGCGGTCACGGCTAGCGGGCTTGAGTGTTTTGTCATGTAATGTGCCATAAAGCCATCGCGAGACATGGTAAGTGGTTTATCGAGTTCTTTCGGCTCGCAAATATACTTCTTCCAGCGCTCCACAGGTCACATGCTACATGAGGAAGCGAATGAGGATTTTTTCTTCTCAGCTGTCTGAGACACTGAAATTTACACGTAACCTTCCATATAATTCTCATAAGAGTATAAAGGAATATATATATATATATATATATATATATATATATATATATATATATATATGAGAGAAATGTGTCAAGTCGCCTTTCCTTTTTACAATATTGAGAAAATCTTGACTGCATGGGAATTTGTTCAAATGAGAGTACAGATGGAAACTCGTTGGAGCAAAATCACTGTTATAGGACTTCAAAAATATGGATTGGAGAGAACAACTTCTTTATTACGTGTATGGGTAGCAGATAGCCAGCTAAATTACAATAAAGGCTGTCGTATAACAAGATGCGAGAGCGTGGCTCGGTCACAAAGTTTTTATACTTGTACGCAACGAAGGTATGTCTCTTCTGCAGGCTCGACGAGCGACTGCGAGTGGTATGGAACATAGCTCTCTTTCCTCGAGATGGAAAAGTTTCCGTCCACAAGTCACCACAGCTTTAGAGACTAACGCTCGTGTGAAGCTCAGCTCTTTTTGTCGAACAGTATCCTGCGAACTACAAACTGTTAACGAAGATACGATCATAGCGAATAGGTTCTCAGACATGTGACTCTGACTTCTTAAGTACTAGAAACAAGTATGTTGTCCTTCATGGCTGAAGTTCGTCATAGATAAGGGTATTGTCAGGAGTGCACTAGGGAATCGGCGGGGCCGCTCTTATTCTGTATGTATAAGAACATAACTCATCCGGCAGACAGGGTGAACAGCAATCTTCGGTTTTTTGCTGATGATGCTGTCGTCTATGGTAAGGTGTCGAAGTTGAGTGACTGTAAGAGGATACAAGATGACTTAGAAAAATTTTGATGTTTGTGTGATGAATGGCAGTTTGCCCTGAAAGTAGAACAATTTGAATTAATTCAGATAAGTAGAAAAAGTAATAGCATATTGGTCGAATACGGTATTAGCAGTGTGCTGCTTGGCACAACCAGGTCGTTCCGATACCTATGCGTAACGCCGCAAAGTGGTGTGGAATGGAACGAACATGTAACGATTGCGGTGGATAAGGCGAATGATCGACTTCGGTTTATTGAGAGAATTTTAGGAAAGCTGGGGAGTATGTAAATGTATTTAGGTAACGTATACCACATAGAAAGAATTATAATTTATATCCTGGTTCTTTCCCTTGTGTTTGAAGTGGACCTTCCTACCACGAATAGTACTCGTTGCCGTTTTTATTGTCTTCTACATTTAACTATAACTACACTGTTTTAACACTTGAATTTTTGTTTGAGTACTCGTCCTTTTCAAGTGCGCTACATTTTTAGAGAGATCTTAATTCGCAAGATAACAATGGGGCGTCTATATGAAACGGTCTTACGACTTGGGAGAATATCTGCCTGTACGAGGGACGAAGGCGTGCCGCCGTTGCGACTGATGAATTCACGATACGGTTTTGCAGGATCGTCGAACAACGTTGCAGCACATTGAAACCACATTTGGGATCTCTCATTGGAGTGATCATGACATGGTTGTGGATAATTTGGGTATACGGGAAGTTTCATCTCGGTGCGTCCCGAAAGACTTGAATGCAGATCAGAGGTGGGGAACGTGTGCAGTGTTGTGAAGAAATCGCCCGCCAATTTGAACCGGATGAGGGCGGCTTTCTTGTAAGATATGTGACAGTGGACGGAACGTGGGTTCACCACTTTGATCCTGAGGCAAAACAAGTCACAATGACGGGAACGTCCTTTATCCCGTAACCAAAAAAAATTTCGGGTGCAAAAATCAGCCGGTAAAGTGACGGCATCGGTCTTCCGGGATGCAGAAGAGGTAATTATGGTGAATTACTTACAAAACGACGTAACTATCAATGCGTTATACTATTGCACCATCCTGCGCCGTTTGAGAGAAGAGATAAAGAAAAAAGAACGGGCGCAAAATTGGCGCGCGGAGTGCTTTCGCATCTGGACAAAGCCCTCGCAATACTTGAAACTGTTGTGACTGCGAATTCGATTTGTTACATCATTCGCCATGTTCTCCAGATTTGACGCCGGCCGCGGTGGCCGAGCGGTTCTAGGCGCTTCAGTCCGGAACCGCGCGACTGCCACGGTCGCAGGTTCGAATCCTGCCTCGAGCATGGGTGTGTGTGATGTCCTTAGATTCCTTAGGTTTAAGTAGTTCTCAGTTCCAGGGGACTGATGACCTCAGATGTTAAGTCCCATAGTGCTCAGAGCCAGATTTGACGCCATCAGACTTTGTTTTCCCAGACCTAAAAAAGACCTCATAGGACGACGATTTGACAATGACTATGCAGTGATCGATGCTGTGAACGCTTGGTTGGACTCGAAATGGAAGATGTTGCATTTGAATGGTTTGCAGAAGACAACAGAGAGCAGCCGCAATTGTAATAGTTTACTCGGGTATTACATAGAAAAGTAAATTGGTATTATGAGAAATTTCTGTCATTCTTTATTTATTAGGTTGCAAACTTTTCGAACCCCTGCCCCCCCAGCACCCCTCTCCCCTCCCCCTCGTGCATAGACACTCCGCTAGCAATCGTATGGTGTATGGCGTTGCGTACCTTGTCCCATCGGTACTCATTTCGTTTCCTGTTCTACTCGTAAATACTGCTAGGAAAAACGAATGTCTGTGTGCTTCCGAACGAGTCCTAATTTCTCTTATCTTCCTGGTCCTTACGCGAAATGTACGTTAGTGGCAGTAGAATCGTTCTGCAGTCAACTTCAAATTCCAGACAGAGCGAGGTGGCGCAGTGGCTAGCACACTGGACTCACATTCGGGAGGACGGCGGTTCAAACCCTCATCCGGCCATCCTGATTTAGGTGTTCTGTTATTTCCCTAAATCGCTCCAGGCAGATGCCGGGATGGTTCCTTTGAAAGGGCACGGCCGACTTCCCCGTCCTTCCCTAATCTGATGAGACCGATGACCTCGCTGTTTGGTTTTTTCCCACAAACAATCCAATTCAAATTCCAGTTCTCCAAATTTCCTTCAGCAGTGGTACAGCAATATCATTTTCTAAGTATGTCCGTTCGTTTAAAATCTTTTGTGGGTGTTTAGAATGTCTTCTACAACCCTCTGCTCTGCCTGTCATCGTCTCGGCAGCACAGGCAGTTGGCACGGGTGTCGGGCCAGAGAGGCCTGCTTGTCCCACGCGACTGCCCGTGGCTGTGTCCCTGGTCTGGCGTGTGAGCCGCCGCCGCCGCCGCCGCGTCCGCTGCAGGACACACAAGGACGATGGCCCGGGTCTGGCCTTCGCGGCCGTCACGTCCTCCGGCCTCGCTTCCTGTGCGGCTGTCGCCGTAGCCAGAAGCGATGCCGACCGCCACCTCTCCTTCACTGGCGTTGACACGTCCAAACCGCCCACGAGTAGTCATCGTAATGACAGGACTTCCGTCAAGTAACTAATTCATAACTCCATACACGGCTGCACGTCAGCACGGAATGGATGGAGGACCTCGCGAATTTTTTTCCAGCGAGTTAACTCTTTCGACGTTCAGCTGCACGTTCGCCATATCAATTTTGACTAAATTTAACCGTGGGAATTATGCACTGCCATCTTAGAAAGTGGTTCAAAAATGTGTGTGAAATCTTATGGGACTTAATTAAATGCTATGGTCATCAGTCCCTAAGCTTATACACCACTTAACCTAAATTATCCTAAGGACAAAAACACACACACACACACACACACACACACACACACACACACACACACACGCACACACGCACGCCCGAGGGAGGACTCGAATCTCCGCCGGGACCAGCCGCACAGTCCAGGACTGCAGCGCTTAGAAAGTGGTCCTGTTGTGTGTTGTATCATGGACTCCGTCACTTGAAAGACCCACGTAATCTTCGGGTAGGATTCTTCCGTGGTGGACAGCAACCTCTTGACTTTTTTTTTTATTGTAAGAACTTTAAAGAACTATTCTAAATCTATAACCTGGTATGTCCAAACGGTGGTCTAAATGTGCGAAAGAAAAAGCCGTCTAATGTTTCAGGAACCCACTGAGGCTGGCTTTTGACTAAGGCGAAACGCGTGTGAGTGCACAGCTTAAATAAAGTAACTTCGTGCAGCATGCAGAACGCGTTTTTCTTTTAAACTACTGCAATTGTGTGTGTGTGAAATCTTGTGGGACTTAACTGCTAAGGTCATCAGTCCCTACGCTTACTCACTACTTCACTTACATTATTGTAAGGACAAACACACACACCCATGCCCGAGGGAGGACTCAAACCTCCGCCGGGACCAGCCGCACAAGCCATGACTGCAGCGCCTCAGACAGCTCGGCTAATCCCGCGCGGCTACTGCAATTAATAAAACGATTTTCCCTCCTTGGTGCACTTCTTCCAGTACTCAGCAGATGTTTTCAGTGCATTAACCTAGCGTTGCTAATTGAAGGGGCAAAGAAAAACAGCGTCTATATCGCATATACACGGCGTAAACGATAATTGTTTTCAGCGTACCACAGTGGTGTGGTGGAATCTGAGACTGACAATTTGATGCAGGACTCATGTGGTCCATCAAGTAGAGAAACAGCCTCAGATTGGGATACAAAAAGCACCTAATTCACAGCGCATGCGCATCAGGCGACATTTGCAGAGTCTCTCGCTCTCTTCTCGTAAATGTTTAGTCCCACAGAAGAAATGAATTGAATCTTTTTGTAGGAAATTTAATGTACTTTCGTACTGCGGTACTTTTCGCTAGAGACCACGGTTTCAGAGATACTCAAGAGAAGCGTACAAAACTAAGATCTACACACACACACACACACACACACACACACACACACACACACACACAGAGAGAGAGAGCACGCGTCCCGTTCCCACCCCCCAATCTTGATTTTTCAGTGTGGCACACTCTCTACCCTTGCACAAAAATTACCGCCTCCACGAATTATTTTATATATTCAATCTTTTTTAGTCTTTAGTGGCTGTGCTGTTAAGACACCGGCTTATTCGCGCACTTAAAAGTTCTAAAATTGACGTTTTTGTATATTTTAGCTCACAGTGTTGTGAATTTTTAACAGCACAAAATTAACAGATAAATGTTTGTTCCCCTGGCCTTTATACTGTGAAACTACTGTGCATGTAAGAATTAAATTTACATGGAATTTTATACGTTTCTGCGTTTTTCTTACAAAAATCCGATCTTCTTTCATTACTCTGAAGGGAAAGTTCAATTATGTAATGTTAACGAAATACCGAACCTAGCTCGGTGGTGTAATAGACCATGCAGTGAAGGAAAAAAATGTCCCATATGGGAAATAATTCCTGTAGTCGGAAAATTTTGTGTAAGGGTAGGAGGAGTGGCATGGAATGACTTATTAAAAATCCTGATCAGTGGCGGGGAGACGGGGGGGGGGGGGGGGGGAGAAGTGGGTA
The DNA here is from genome assembly GCF_023864345.2 of Schistocerca serialis cubense. NCBI lineage: Eukaryota > Metazoa > Arthropoda > Insecta > Orthoptera > Acrididae > Schistocerca > Schistocerca serialis. Next base: position 942,987,391 of record NC_064638.1, read on the forward strand.
TGTTCGAAGTAGCCGTTTTGCACATTTTTCTCGAATAAATCTAAATCCGCGGCCTCTAGCGAGGACGTACCACACTACAAAACTACGTTAAATTTTCTACAAAAATTTTTCAGGAGCGAGAGAATAATAAAATGCGTAACGTACATGCACTGTAGCTGCTTTAGAGAGCAATTTGGGGTACTTTACCACACCGAAGTGTCCAGTATCCATACTTTTCGTCTCGACGTCCACTACACTACTGTGGTACGCTGTAAACAGTTATCGTGTACACCCTGTAGCGCACAAATTGTTTTCGCACGTTTACACCAAAACTGGTCGGGCATGCACGAAAAGCAGGTGTACTGGAGGACAAATAACAGCCAACGAAGGCAAGAAGGTAAGATATAAGCACCAGTGTGTTCTTGCAGACGAGAAACATAAAAAATAACATTTGCAGCTTTTTGTCTTGTAACCTGTTCATTGCATTGTGTACCATCGTTATTGAGAAACGTGGGGAGTGGTCTTTAAGCGTGGTCACGTGGAGTAAGCAAGTGGAATGCACAGCTGTAGTTGTTCCGGGGCTGTGCTACCTGTTGCTCTAATGTGCACTTAGCTGTGCTTAAAACTGCGTGTTTACAGCGCAAGCGTGGACACCAAGCTAGCATCCCCCCAGAGGATCCACAACTCTTTTGTGGATACGTGCGTAGCGAGCACGGGGCTCCGAGCTAATGTGGCCCTCCTTCCTTTCCGGGCTGCATACCTTCCCTTTCCGCATCCTTCCCCATCCCCTGTCTTCACCCCCCCCTCACCTCTGGCTCTTTCCTTCACTTTCTCCCCCTCTGGGAGTATGGTTTGCGCCTACGTCCGGAGACGGACGCTTGTCAATGTACCGCATTCTTCTTCTTCCTTGCTTGTATGTCTTCTTCCTTCCTTTGTCCTTCTCCTTTCCTTACCTCTTCTCTTTACCCTTTTCTCCGCTGCGGCGTTTGAGACCCCCTCTTCTTTCCTTTCCCTTTCTCTTTCTTCCTCCCTGTGCGTGTCTGAAGGCCGACCCACGCACTTCCATGCGTAGCCGGTGACGGGGTAACGCGTAATTCCCCGCCCCGGGTAGACAGGTAGGACACGTACGTACCCCCTGGTAAAGGCCAGGCCCAGGGAGGGGTGATTACCCGAGCTGATACCTTCCGAAAGTGCCGATTGGTCCCTCCGTCCGTTTGTCGGGAGGTGTGACCTGAGGTGTGAACAATCACCTAAGGCGGGTGTGCTCTCGGTGAGGGCCCCCACAAGGGAGGAGCGCGCCATCGGAGACGCCGGTAATCATGGGGGATTCTTCCGCAATGGTTTCCTCACCTTCCACTATGTCTGCTCACAAACGTAAGTTCACTGAGTCTCAGCCACAGACGGTTCTTCCATCGTTGCCACAGTTCCTTGTTGTTTCTCGGTCTGACGAAGGTCACGACTTTTCCACGGTCAACCCTTTCATTATTCAGAAAGGTGTCGACGCAATTGCGGGTCCTGTAAAGTCTTGTTCCAGACTACGGAATGGCACCCTGTTGTTGGAAACACACAGTGCCCTCCAGGCTCAAAAATTGCTGCGTACTTCTCTGCTCCACACCTTCCCTGTCCGGGTGGAACCGCACCGTACCTTAAATTCCTCGCGTGGAGTCGTTTATACACGCTCCCTCGATGGATTGTCTGACGAAGAAATTCAGCACTACCTGTCTGACCAGGGCGTCACCGCTGTTCATCGGGTTACGAAAAGGGTTGACTCGAACATCATTCCAACCCGCACTTTCTTGACATTTGACAAAGTTCAACTCCCATCAAAAATCAAAGCAGGCTATGAGATAATTTCCGTTCGCCCTTATGTCCCGAACCCTACGCGTTGCTATCGATGTCAGCGGTTCAATCACACCAGCCAGTCCTGTTCCAATCCGGCCAAATGTGTTACGTGTGGCAGGGATGCCCATGAGGGTGCTTGTCCACCTCCATCCCCTCGCTGCATCAACTGTATGGGTGACCACGCTGCTTCCTCTCGAGATTGCCCTGTTTTTAAGGACGAAAAGCTGATCCAGGAAATAAGAGTGAAGGAAAAGGTGTCGACCTTTGCTGCTCGAAAGTTACTCGCCAGTCGACAGCCCACCGTGCCTCAGAAAGGAAAATACAGCGCTGTCCTTGCTTCTCCTCGGCCAACAAAGGAGGCGGCCACGCAGACTTGCGACCTCACATTTAGTACCACGGTCGTCAGATCGGCCAGCGCAAAGATCGCCCGTTCAACCTCACCGCTTTCGCCTGCCCACTCTATGGCTCACCCTTCGTCGAGTTCTGCTAAATCTCGAGCCCAAAAGTCAGACGCCAAGTCTTCAAAAAAAGAGCATTCTCGTGAAGAGTTTTTACGTACTGCAACTTCACAACCATCGGTTCCTCCTTCATCTAAACATACCTCCAAGAAGGCTACGAAGAAACACAGTTCCTCTCCTTCTCCGCCAAGGCGTGTCCCATCTACAGCACCACCTGGCGGAAATCGCCCTCGGCCATCTTCTGTGTCGCCGAGGCGCACTGTTGGTGGCCGGTCAACTGGCCGATCGTTGGTGGCAGGAGCTGCTCCTGACCACCCTATGGATCAGGATCTTCTGCCTTCGACTGAATGCCATTCCACGCTGTCGGTCGCAAGCTCTGAGCAGTCGTTGAGTTGACAGCACCCTTGGTCACGTTCCTCCATTTCTGTTCACCCTATGTCCATTATCCACTGGAATATCCGCGGCATTCGCGCCAATCGGGAGGAATTGTCGATCCTCTTACGATCCTACTCGCCGGTCATCTTCTGTCTTCAGGAAACAAAGCTGCGTCCCCATGACCGCTTTGTTCTCCCTCATTTTCAGTCCGTCCGATATGACCTCCCCTCTGTTGAAGGCACTCCAGCCCATGGAGGACTCATGATTCTGCTCCATGATACTCTCCATTATCATCCAATCCCCTTAAACACTTCCTTCCAAGCTGTCGCCGTCCGTCTTTCCCTTTCTGGATACACGTTCTCTCTTTGTACGGTATACATTCCATCGTCTACACCAATGGAACGAGCTGATCTCCTTCATCTTCTTGATCAGCTTCCACCCCCCTACTTGCTGGTTGGGGACTTCAATGCCCACCACCCGCTTTGGGGATCTCCACATCCTTGTCCACGTGGCTCACTATTGCTAGACGTCTTCCACCAAGCGGATCTAGTCTGCCTCAACACTGGGGTCCCCACATTTTTGTCTGCCTCCACGGCAAATTTATCCCATTTGGACCTTGCGGTCGGTACTGTTCCGCTAGCTCGGCGCTTCGAATGGTTCGCCCTTGATGATACACACTCGAGTGACCACTTTCCATGTGTTCTTCGACTGCAGCCTCAACTGCCATATATGCGCTCGCGACGCTGGAAGTTTGCCCAAGCCGATTGGACACTTTTTTCGTCTCTAGCGACATTCGATGACCGTCGCTTTCCCAGCGTCGACGATGAGGTCACACATTTTACCGACGTTATTCTCACAGCTGCGGAACGTTCAATACCACACACCTCCGAATTGCCCCGGCGCCCTCCAGTTCCTTGGTGGAACGAGGCATGCCGTGACGCAATACGTGAGCGGCGACGTGCTCTTCGCATTTTCCGTCACCATCCAACTTTGTCCAACTGTATCCGATATAAGCAGCTCCGTGCGCGATGCCGTCGCGTCATCCGCGATAGCAAGAAGGCAAGCTGGAAATTCTTTACTAGCTCATTTAACAACTTCACTCCCTCCTCGGAAGTTTGGAGTCGGCTTCGACGGTTCTCAGGCGCGCCTAGTTTCTCCCCGGTCTCTGGGCTCACTGTCGCGCATGATACCTTAGTGGACCCCGTCGCAATTTCTAACTCATTGGGTCAGCACTTTGCTGAGATTTCGAGCTCTTCAAATTACCCGCCAGCGTTTCTCCCGAAGAAACGTGCAGCGGAAGTGCGACATCTTGCTTTCTCCTCTCAAAATCGCGAAAGCTACAATACTGTTTTCTCCATGCGCGAACTCCAACATGCACTCTCTTCTTCTCGCTCCTGCGCCCCAGGACCGGATGGTATCCATGTCCAAATGTTGCTGCATTTATCAACCCATAGCCTGCGTTACCTCCTTCGCCTTTATAATCGAATTTGGACCGACAGTACCTTTCCCAGGCGATGGCGGGAAGCTATCGTCGTTCCCGTTCCGAAACCTGGAAAGGACAAACATCTCCCCTCTAGCTATCGCCCCATTTCTCTCACGAGTAGTGTCTGTAAGGTTTTGGAGCGTATGGTGAATTACCGTTTAGCTTGGTGGCTGGAGTCCCGCAGTCTTTTAACACCAGCCCAATGCGGATTCCGAAAGCATCGTTCTGCTGTTGACCATCTTGTTGCTCTCTCCACTTATATAATGAACAATTTTCTCCGGAAACGCCAAACGGTAGCAATATTTTTTGATCTGGAGAGAGCGTACGATACCTGTTGGAGGACAGGCATCCTCCGCACACTGTTCTCTTGGGGCTTTAGAGGCCGGCTGCCCCTTTTTCTTCGCGAATTTATGGCAGAGCGCACATTTAGGGTGCGGGTGAACACTACTCTCTCCCGTACTTTCTCCCAAGAAAACGGGGTACCCCAGGGCTCCGTGCTGAGTGTTGTACTGTTTGCCATCGCCATTAATCCAATTATGGATTGTCTCCTTCCTGATGTCTCGGGCTCCCTCTTTGTGGACGATTTTGCGATCTACTACAGCTCTCAACGGACCAGCCTTCTTGAAAGACGTCTTCAAGGATGTCTCGATCGCCTCCACTCGTGGAGCATCGAAACCGGCTTCCGTTTCTCACCCAGTAAGACCGTTTGTGTTAATTTTTGGCGACGTAAGGAGTTTCTTCCGCCCTCCTTACATCTAGGTCCTGTCAACCTTCCGTTTTCCGACGTCGCAAAATTCTTGGGTCTTATGTTTGACAGAAAACTGTGCTGGTCCTCCCACGTTTCCTATCTTTCGGCTCGCTGTCTGCGTTCCCTTAACACCCTCCGTGTCCTGAATGGTACCTCTTGGGGAGCGGACCGGGTGGTCCTTCTCCGCCTTTATCGCGCCTTAGTGCGCTCGAAATTGGATTATGGGAGCATAGTCTACTCCTCTGCTCGGCCGTCTATTCTTCGGCGTCTCGACTCTATCCACCACCGTGGATTACGTTTAGTGTCTGGAGCTTTTTACACCAGCCCTGTGGAAAGCCTTTATGTTGAGACTGCTGAACCTCCGCTGTCCAATCGGCGGGCAGTCCTTCTGAGTCGTTATGCTAGCCATCTGTCTTCCATGCCTGCTAATCCAGCCTATAACCTTTTTTTCGACGCCTCCTTTGATGTCGAGTATGCAGGCCGCTCCTCCTCCCTCCTACCCCCGGGAGTCCGCTTCCGTCAACTGCTCCATTCTCTTTCCTTCCGCTTTTCTAAAACCTTCTTGACAACTTGGGGTACAGCACCGCCTTGGCTCCGTCCCCGGATCGACTTGCTCAGAGACCTATGTCAATTTCCCAAGGATGGTACCCCTACACTTGTTTACCGTCGGGCATTTGCTGCTCTATGTGCACAAATGACGGAAGCCACATTTATTTACACCGATGGCTCGAAAACATCGTTAGGTGTAGGGAGTGCCTATATTGTTGGCGACACCCCAAATCACTTTCGGCTTCCCGGCCAGTGTTCGGTTTATACTGCGGAGCTTTACGCTGTTCTCCAGGCTGTCCACTACATCCGCCGCCATCAGCGGATACAGTACGTAATCTGCTCAGATTCTCTCAGCTCTCTCCTCAGTCTCCAAGCTCTTTACCCTGTGCACCCTCTGGTCCACCGGATTCAGGACTGTCTGCGCTTGCTCCACCTGGGGGGCGTCTCAGTGGCGTTCCTCTGGCTCCCGGGACACGCTGGTATCTGTGGAAATGAGGCGGCCGATATAGCAGCCAAGGCTGCAGTCTCTCTTCCTCGGCCAGCTCTTCAGTCTCTTCCGTTTACCGATCTACGGAGCGGTTTATGTCGCCAAGTTACTCATTTATGGCATGCGCATTGGTCAACACTTCCCCACAATAAATTGCGGGAAGTGAAAGCCGTTCCTTGCGCTTGGACCTCTTCCTCCCGAACGCGTCGTCGGGAGGAGGTAATTTTAGCCCGACTCCGGATAGGGCACTGTCTTTTTAGTCATCGACATCTTTTAAGCGGTGATCCTCCCCCACTCTGTCCCCACTGCTCTCAGCTGTGGACGGTCAGACACCTTTTAATTGAATGCCCCTATTTTAATCCGTTACGCTCCCGTCTACAGCTATCGCCTGATCTATCGTCGATTTTAGCAGATGACACGCGCTCAGCTGACCGCGTTCTACAGTTTATTAGTGACAGTGAAATGACGTCAGTCATTTGAAGCTTTTTTTTTGGGGGACAACCAACCCCTTTCTATAGTGGACTTTTAAGCATTCCTTCTGCCTTTAGTTTCTCAAATTTTCTGACTTTGTTTCCATTGCTGCTGATTTTAAATTTCGTTTTTTTCCTGTTTTCTACGTCACGGGCTGGGCGCTAATGACCATAGAAGTTTTGCGCCCTAAAACCACAAAAAAAAAAAAAAAAAAAAAAAAAAAAACCAAGCTAGCATGTCCGCCTCAGCTCCACTCCCGGGGGCGCTGGATCATTCCGCCGCTCTCCGTTCCAAACAGCATGGCAGCGCCAGTGAACTGCGTAGAGAGACCAATGCACCGGCGTAAACGAGAACGCCTGTGTAAGGGTCGAAGAGAACCTCCACAGTGTTCCGACAGACGTACAGAAGTTAGTTTTGCCCAAAAAATTGTGCAGATTCGTGACGGTGTGCCTAAAGCATTAGAAGTGACTTTCAAATCTCTTTCACAAATCTAGAGCAGCTGCCAACATCAGTAACATAGAAGTAAATATCCTCAGAGTAGTGAAGCAACTTAAATCACTTAATAAAAGCAAGTCTTCTGGTCCAGACAGTATACCAGTTAGGTTCCCTTCGGAGTATGCTGATGCATTAGCTCCATACTTAACAATCATATCTTGAGTCAGGCTCTTAAGGCAGCGGGGAGCGCTGTTTCTTGTCTGTGTTGCTACTTGACGAGAGCGTTTCAGATTTACTTGATTTTGGTTTTAGAACTAGAAAAGCTTAACTACGATGCTTATTGATCACGCACTGATACAGGGTGTTTCAAAAATGACCGGTATATTTGAAACGGCAATAAAAACTAAACGAGCAGCGATAGAAATACACCGTTTGTTGCAATATGCTTGGGACAACAGTACATTTTCAGGCGGACAAACTTTCGAAATTACAGTAGTTACAATTTTCAACAACAGATGGCGCTGCAAGTGATGTGAAAGATATAGAAGACAACGCAGTCCGTGGGTGCGCCATTCTGTACGTCGTCTTTCTGCTGTAAGCGTGTGCTGTTTCACAACGTGCACGTGTGCTGTAGACAACATGGTTTATTCCTTAGAACAGAGGATTTTTCTGGTGTTGGAATTCCACCGCCTAGAACACAGTGTTGTTGCAACAAGACGAAGTTTCCAACGGAGGTTTAATGTAACCAAAGGGCCGAAAAGCGATACAATAAAGGATCTGTTTGAAAAATTTCAACGGACTGGGAACGTGACGGATGAACGTGCTGGAAAGGTAGGGCGACCGCGTACGGCAACCACAGAGGGCAACGCGCAGCTAGTGCAGCAGGTGATCCAACAGCGGCCTCGGGTTTCCGTTCGCCGTGTTGCAGCTGCAGTCCAAATGACGCCAACGTCCACGTATCGTCTCATGCGCCAGAGTTTACACCTCTATCCGTACAAAATTCAAATGCGGCAACCCTTCAGCACCACTACCATTGCTGCACGAGAGACATTCGCTAACGATATAGTGCACAGGATTGATGACGGCGATATGCATGTGGGCAGCATTTGGTTTACTGACGAAGCTTATTTTTACCTGGACGGCTTCGTCAATAAACAGAACTGGCGCATATGGGGAACCGAAAAGCCCCATGTTGCAGTCCCATCGTCCCTGCATCCTCAAAAAGTACTGGTCTGGGCCGCCATTTCTTCCAAAGGAATCATTGGCCCATTTTTCAGATCCGAAACGATTACTGCATCACGCTATCTGGACATTCTTCGTGAATTTGTGGCGGTACATACTGCCTTAGACGACACTGCGAACACCTCGTGGTTTATGCAAGATGGTGCCCGGCCACATCGCACGGCCGACGTCTTTAATTTCCTGAATGAATATTTCGATGATCGTGTGATTGATTTGGGCTATCCGAAACATACAGGAGGCGGCGTGGATTGGCCTCCCTATTCGCCAGACATGAACCCCTGTGACGTCTTTCTGTGGGGACACTTGAAAGACCAGGTGTACCGCCAGAATCCAGAAACAATTGAACAGCTGAAGCAGTAAATCTCATCTGTATGTGAAGCCATTCCGCCAGACACGTTGTCAAAGGTTTCGGGTAATTTCATTCAGAGACTACGCCATATTATTGCTACGCATGGTGGATATGTGGAAAATATCGTACTATAGAGTCTCCCAGACCGCAGCGCCATCTGTTGTTGAAAATTGTAACTACTGTAATTTCGAAAGTTTGTCCGCCTGAAAATGTACTGTTGTCCCAAGCATATTGCAACAAACGGTGTATTTATATCGCTGCTCGTTCAGTTTTTATTGCCCTTTCAAATATACCGGTCATTTTTGAAACACCCTGTATAAACTAGATCCAGGGGATTCACAACGTAGATTAGTGCAGCTCATTCAGGGTGCCACTACAAACATATTTAGAACAATGCCATCCGACACGATACAGTTTGCCTGCAGACTAAAGACTGAGCATTTGAGTCCACACATTTCGTACTCATCTTCTTCACAAGGATCACGTGGGCTGTTTCCCAGTGTTACACCTTCCCTTCCACAGCACGCCTCATAATCAGTAGCGACTAAATGCATCAATAGGTCTAGAGAGTGTTTGTTTCTCACTAAATGCCTTAAATTTAACCGAATGTACTGTTAGTACTGAATGAAACAAAACTAAAAAAGGCTCACGAACAGAATCTACGTAAATCAGCGTACGCTGCATTTTTCTACTAGACGTCCCGTGCGGCAGTTTACAGTGTGTGTATAACAGGCCGCCATAGGCGAGGTGGTTGCTAATGCAGGCGGTACTCCGGCGTTCGACGCTGATGTATACTTTTGTGGTATTTGAAAGGAATCGACTGTATCCATTGTCATGTGAGACCCCGTCCTTTATCGATGTCATTAACAAATCAAAAACGATGCTACAGTCTAGACGTCCTCGTCAGCCACCTTCGTGAAAAAGAACCACATAATTCCAACATTTCGCAAAGAAAAAGTGTCCAAAGGTTGCAAACAAAAAAAATATTTTGCTCTGCAGGAATTTGATATGAGGCAACGTCCTAACAGATGGGAAGTACAATGATGAAATGGAAACACTGATCGTGTATTTTGCACAATATTAAGTAATGCGTCTGTTTACCTAATAAGTCACTGTGGTATGAGGAAGATCGAGCGTACTGCTCTCGCTCTTGGAGGTATCTTGCCTCTTAACATGTGCGTGACGCCTCATGTGTCGGGGCGACTGTGCGAAGCGACCTGCATTTACTGTCCAACCATTTTTGTAAGGAATAAAAGTTTGGCTGCACTGACCGATCCGTGTTACGTAACGCGTAGTACACCAGCGTGCAAAATAGGGATGCGAGTCGGATCCAAAACTGTTCAAATGTGAAATCTTATGGGACTTCACTGCTAAGGTCATCAGTCCCTAAGCTTACACACTACTTAACCTAAATTATCCTAAGGACACACACACACACACACACACACACACACACACACACACACACACACACACACACACACGAGGGAGGACTCGAACCTCCGCCGGGACCAGCCGCACAGTCCATGACTGCAGCGCCCTAGACCGCTGGGCTAATCCCGCGCGGCGAGTCTGATCCAATCGTGTACCAGTAAACGTGTTTTGTGGACGATTAGTCTTCATCAAATGCGGAGCACTGACACACACGTATTGTTCATGTAAAGTTTCACTTTATAATACCAGTGTTGTTACTTAACTTAATTTTTACTTTCAGTATTCACAATTGCTTTGTTGCATCACTTAGGTGTGTTGTTCCAACGCAGGCTTCAGTTTTCCATCACCTGCAGCTCTGCACGATACACGATTTGATATAAAGTTCGTAAAGAAAACAAATATCACATGACGTGATTTCCTGGGTGACCCCGAAGAATTCTTCAGCCGCCTAATCGTGAAGTGTTTCCCCGCGACCGAGCGAGGTGGCGCAGTGGTTAGACACTGGACTCGCATTCGGAAGGACGACGGTTCAATCCCGCGTCCGGCCATCCTGATTTAGGTTTTCCGTGATTTCCCTAAATCACTCCAGGCAAATGCCGGGATGGTTCCTCTGAAAGGGCACGGCCGACTTCCTTCCCCATCCTTCCCTAATCCGATGAGACCGATGACCACGCTGTCTGGTCTCCTTCCCCAAACCAACCAACCTTTCCCCGCGAACACTGACGTCTTTTCCTATCTGAGTGAGTTACATCTGAAGTATACATGTTGAGGGTAGGCAACTGTAATGGGCGTGTGAATGTACTGTGGCGCCATGTTTGTTTTATGATAATGAAGGAAGGGAGAGGATGATACCCGATGCCAGCACCATAGCATGTGACAGATTGATCACAAATGTCACATGCACTCACTTCATGAGGTACTTCGGAGATATTCGGAATTGATTTCACGTCAGTGGCGCAAAGTGTAGCGATCAGGAACTTAACACCAGCTCCTCTGCTCCCCATGCCGACCAAATACTAACTGGAAAAATTTGTTATACCGGCAGGATTAGAACCTGGTACCTCAAAGTTGATTCCTGCCGTACAGGCGTGCCTTAACGACATCCACTTCAGGGACAGCCTAACGTTCCTTAAAAAATGTGATTATGATCGCTTCCGTGCTTTTGTACGTCGGCGTACGTTTGTAATAATGTGCTTGTTACTAATGAGTGGTGGTAATGAACTTCACAGTACGTGTCTCTCCATACTCTTATTACAATGAGTTCTCAAACAATCTTTCGAGAGGGTTTGGCAAAAGGGGGTGGATGTGCCACCTTGTTAGGATGAAAATGGCTGATTGGTGTATTCGGTGAACGTGTTCCTGTAATACCCGAACAGGGAGGGCCCTGCATATGTTTTATAAACGTAAAAACAATAAAATAATTATTCGATCGTGTAGCTTTATGTATTTTTCTTGCGTTGATGGTTTGTTGGTTCACAGGAGGAGTTACGGGGTGCTGTTTCATATTTAATTTCGTTGTTTTCAGATAAGTTCGTTCGTAGCTAGTTGGTGATTCTCTTACTGCAGATTCTCTTAAAATGTCGAGTGTCCGTATCACGCCCCAAGGCGTTAAAAAAAGCGCAAGACCTCGTATTTTGTTTCATCTGTTGACGATGCGTAACTATTGATAGCAGCACAATAACATCTTTTAACTTGAGACTTGCCGTTCTTTCTGGACTTCAACAAGCGGTAGCTCAGCGTTAAACCACGATGAAAACTAAGGAATAAATGCAACCGTGCATAATATACGTAAAACTCGTATTCCTCCTGCTCATAATCATCCGGTGTGCGGCCTGGCTGATGTTGTGGGAAAGGTGGAGCTTTGAAGCTGTGCGCGAGGCTTCACCACATCCGCAGCGGCCGCCTGCACGTGGTCTCCACGTGGACCGCCGCTTCCTGCCTGTCGCTCCCTACCAAAGTGCCCGCGACACGTGTAGCGCGGTACCTCTGGCTCGCTTCCACTGTGACCGAAAGCTTACTCCGTGGCCAGAGTCTCATTGTAAGTCATATGCATCCGGTTGTGCTATTGTAATTAGTGGAAATACCGGTAGTAGCAGAAACTGACGAAGTGCTGTTCAACCCGAACACGTGTTTCACACGGCTCTACCCTGTCCTGTGCAACCTCTTCATCTGCGCACAAGTAATGAAATGCTCTCCACTTCAATCAGATCCTGTATTCAAGTCCCGGCTTTCCTCAACAATTTTAATCTCGAATGGAATTTTCACTCTACAGCGGAGTGTGCGCTGATATGAAACTGTAGAGCACTTGCCCGCGAAAGGCAAAGGTCCCGAATTCGAGTCTCGGTCCGGCACACAGTTTTAATCTGCCAGGAAGTTTAAATTTTAATCTCCCTTCCCCCCACTCACACCCCTATCACCCAACCTTATATCTCTCTCCGTCTCTCTCTCTCTCTCTCTCTCTCTCTCTCTCTCTCTCTCTCTCTCTCTCTCTCTCTCTCTCTGCATGCATGTCCGAAAGAACATTGCCTCGTTCTTCTTAATAACACAGGCACTGCAATATTGTATGTACCCGCCGATGCCAGGTAGGCTAAAAACCCTCCCATATACGGGAATCACTTAATCTCTGTACAAGTACAGGTTGTCACGCAGAAACGAAGACATATGGAAGTTTGGGTTTGGCCTTGAGTCGTGCGCAGATATGGTTCAAATGGTTCTGAGAACTATGGGACTTAACATCTGAGGTCATCAGTCCCCCAGATCTTAGAACTACTTAAACCTAAATAATCTAAGGGCATCACACATCCATGCCTGAGGCAGGATTCCAACCTGCGACCGTAGCGGTCGCGCGGTTCCAGACTGAAGCGCCTAGAACCGGTCGGTCACTGCGGCCGGCGTGCACAGATTACCAAAGCGATTAATGCGCCCGCACGCGTAAACCGAGGAATCCGGGTTCGCGTTCTGGCCCGATGTAACTTTTCATTGACGTCATTCCATTGTACAGCTGATGGTTGTTCTTATTCGCAACTGCGAACACATTTCGTCGTTCTTCTTAAGAAGACAGACACTGCAATATCGAATTGTGTAATAGTTTGATGTGAATAACAGATTCGTCACGCGCTATTAACGAAGTTTGGAGCCAGCAGTTCAGGAGCTGTATAGTATGTCAGTAACGCTGCGTGAGCTCTGAATAGAAATAGGAATACGCATCCGGTACTTCGGACGCTCACAGCAACGAATAGTGCGTCCGCTTCGCTAAAAAGGGTGACACGGGTGACAAGCTATCTACGTGGAACCACGGCGCGCTCCTGCGGACGCCGGAGGAACTACGCGGCGACCTGGACGCCGGCGGAAGCTGTCAACGTCTTTTTCCCAGAAACTGACTTCAGCGGCGCACCTTCCGCGGGGGAACGAAAGGTTTGTCGATCCGTTTTTGCAGCGTCCCTAATTGTTCATACAGTGAGCGCTGCTGGTCATGCCAGTAGCACTGCACTCCGACTATTAAGAGATCGACACACACGAGCGAAAAATCGCTACAGGTCGCTCGCTACTTTGCCGCCACACACGAACATTGTATCAAACAATTTCACCTATCTTTCTAACTCAAGTGTGCTGTAATGTTCTTCTGTAGAAAATGAATTGATATTTTTAGCAGCAGCTGTAGTTGAGTTCAGTTTGTAAACTAATTCAAAAAAACTGTTACTCGGATGTCTGAAACTTGTTCTGAAATGCTTTCTTTTGATCTGGAGGCCGTGACATTTTTCATTTACGTAAAGCACCTATTTACAGTGTGCATTCCGCAATTAATCCATAAAGTGCTCAATTCCTTTTTCGTTTATTAGTCTTGTAGTTTGTCTGAAAGTACTTACACAATGGCTGCGCGATCTCGATGTATCTATAGAAATGTTATCAGCGGTAGCGCAACTGTTGCAATTTGTATGTAGCAAAGCTGGAACCTAGTATAATTTTCCACGGATATTGGTTCACAAGGCACAAGATTAAAAATCCTGATCACTGCAAAATGCAAGAACATCAGTGTGTTGGATTTTTATTCGTTCTTAATACCAGTGCCAACTCAGTCTTCAATTACGCGTTTCAGAGAGGTTCGTGCACCCCGAGTAACCATAAATTCTAACGTAAAGTCCTTACTCCGCATGAGTATAACGAAATGAAAAAAAAATTACAGAACCACGATTAATAACTTAATAAACTAGTTGCAGCCAGGCAGGCATATTGCCACGTATGGCCGATTCGTCGCGCGCGCGATATGGATGTCACTTAAAACAAATACCGGGACGCTTCCTCTCATCACGGCCGATTTTCCTACTCAATCATTTGTTTCGCATCTGTAGCGACATCGATCAAAAATGGTTGAAATGGCTCTGAGCACTATGGGACTTAACATCTGACGCCATCAGTCCCCTAGACTTAGAACTACTTAAACCTAACTAACCTAGGGACATCACACACATCCATGCCCGAGGCAGGATTCGAACCTGCGACCGTAGCAGCAGCGCGGTTCCAGACTGAAGCGCCTAGAATCGCTCGGCCGCACCGGCCGGCAACATCGTTCGTGAAAGGAATTAGACGCTTGTCTCCTCTTATTTATCATATCCCAGCATTCTTGCGCACATAAGAGTATATTTCATATAGCATTCATAACTATAGCTTTTAAAACTTTGTGGTTTTTCTGCAAGAAATACTAGGTTTCCAGGTTGATTAGCTGTAAATTTTTGTCGTTAATGCAGGGAACAGAAAGTGAGCTACGTGTGTTCCACTTCATTAAAAAAAAAAAAAAAAATTAACGTATTTCGTTTGTTGTCTGTCTCCTGTTTGGCGAACGTGACGACGGAATGTAAGGATTAAACTCCTATCGACATAGAGGTCCTTATAAACGTAGCAGTTGCCAGCACTGTTGGTATAATCAACACATTATTCCTCTGAAGTGAAGAATTATCGGGAAAATATTAATCAAGATAGCCGGGGAGAAACATGGATCCTGCTTCCGTTTTCCCTATTCGGCGGAACTTCCGCTGCATCTTCGCAGGCAACGAGTGGCTGGTCAGATACACTTGTAAGTTTTAGCTAATAAGACATTTTTTAAAAAAATCTTTGTGAAATTCGGCAAGTCATCGTGCTGTAAATATCATTCCAGAAAAGATCAGTGTTATCCGTAATTTTCCTCGCGTAATGGTCTTTCCCATATGATTTTGCCGCGATCCTGTTGTCCAGTTTGCCACTAATATTCGCAACTAATTCTGTACTCGTTGTGTTATAGCACCTACACTCCTGGAAATTGAAATAAGAACACCGTGAATTCATTGTCCCAGGAAGGGGAAACTTTATTGACACATTCCTGGGGTCAGATACATCACATGATCACACTGACAGAACCACAGGCACATAGACACAGGCAACAGAGCATGCACAATGTCGGCACTAGTACAGTGTATATCCACCTTTCGCAGCAATGCAGGCTGCTATTCTCCCATGGAGACGATCGTAGAGATGCTGGATGTAGTCCTGTGGAACGGCTTGCCATGCCATTTCCACCTGGCGCCTCAGTTGGACCAGCGTTCGTGCTGGACGTGCAGACCGCGTGAGACGACGCTTCATCCAGTCCCAAACATGCTCAATGGGGGACAGATCCGGAGATCTTGCTGGCCAGGGTAGTTGACTTACACCTTCTAGAGCACGTTCGGTGGCACAGGATACATGCGGACGTGCATTGTCCTGTTGGAACAGCAAGTTCCCTTGCCGGTCTAGGAATGGTAGAACGATGGGTTCGATGACGGTTTGGATGTACCGTGCACTATTCAGTGTCCCCTCGACGATCACCAGTGGTGTACGGCCAGTGTAGGAGATCGCTCCCCACACCATGATGCCGGGTGTTGGCCCTGTGTGCCTCGGTCGTATGCAGTCCTGATTGTGGCGCTCACCTGCATGGCGCCAAACACGCATACGACCATCATTGGCACCAAGGCAGAAGCGACTCTCATCGCTGAAGACGACACGTCTCCATTCGCCCCTCCATTCACGCCTGTCGCGACACCACTGGAGGCGGGCTGCACGATGTTGGTGCGTGAGCGGAAGACGGCCTAACGGTGTGCGGGACCGTAGCCCAGCTTCATGGAGACGGTTGCGAATGGTCCTCGGCGATACCCCAGGAGCAACAGTGTCCCTAACTTGCTGGGAAGTGGCGGTGCGGACCCCTACGGCACTGCGTAGGATCCTACGGTCTTGGCGTGCATGCGTGCGTCGCTGCGGTCTGGTCCCAGGTCGACGGGCACGTGCACCTTCCGCCGACCACTGGCGACAACATCGATGTACTGTGGAGACCTCACGCCCCACGTGTTGAGCAATTCGGCGGTACGTCCACCCGGCCTCCCGCATGCCCACTATACGCCCTCGCTCAAAGTCCGTCAACTGCACATACAGTTCACGTCCACGCTGTCGCGGCATGCTACCAGTGTTAAAGACTGCGATGGAGCTCCGTATGCCACGGCAAACTGGCTGACACTGACGGCGGCGGTGTACAAATGCTGCGCAGCTAGCGCCATTCGACGGCCAACACCGCGGTTCCTGGTGTGTCCGCTGTGCCGTGCGTGTGATCATTGCTTGTACAGCCCTCTCGCAGTGTCCTGCGCAAGTATGGTGGGTCTGACACACCGGTGTCAATGTGTTCTTTTTTCCATTTCCAGGAGTGTAGTTAGAGCAGAACTGAAGTAAGACTGCACTTCGCCATTTTCTCTAATATATCTTCCCAGCTTCACTCACATCAACAGCGGCTAGTTTAGAAAGGCGGGTGGTTACAGCACACCCGTTACATCGTAATCAGGCTAGTAACTTAGAGAAAACAACTGGCGATTAGCTGCAGCGGTCTGCGTCATGAACACTATGTTCCACGTACGTACTTGTGAGTCACTTCCTGTGTCTCTCGTCCTGGCGCCAGAAGACAGACAGAGAGGGATGGCGCGGCGGTCAGCACAGTGGATTTGTGTCCTGGAGGATGACGGTTCCAACCCGCATCCGGCCATCTTGATTTTGGTTTTCCGCGATTTCCCTAAATAGCTTAAGGCAAATGCCGGTATGGTTCCTTCGAAAGGGCACGGCCACTCTCTTCATCCATCCTTCCCTAATCAGAGCTGGTGGTCAGTCTCTAATGACCTTGTTGTCGACAAGACTTTTAAGACTAATCTCCTTCTCCTCCTCCACCTCCAGAAGATAAAACACTTTACGATCGTTTTTTTACGATTATACTGCTTTTCTGTGGATTCAAAATAAATTTTTGCGAACGCAGGCAGGTGAAAGCAGAAAAACTTTTACAACTAAAGCGAGACCCAAGCCTTGAGAGATACAGCAGTATAACCACAGGTCCCCGAACACCTTGAAAAATTTCAGTGCTGTTAACATGGGTAGAGTCAATCCAGCACGGTGGTAGTTGTGATGTACAAGTACCAAAATTATTTCCTCCCATTCCCGAAAATTACAAAAGAGGGCTGATAGCCCTTGGTCTCTCGCGCACGTGCCGATGACTGAGTAGGCTGGGAGGACAAAGACACTAGCACACTGTGCACCCCGGAACTAGAAGGCGTGATGCATACAAATGATCCTGGAGGTGGTATCACACAATGTTTGTAATTGAGGGTACCTGCTGTAAGCGGATCTGTTATATTCTCACAGGGTGTGAGAAAACTAATTATTTTTGTATGCAAAATATTTGCGATTTGACGCACTTGTTTTGCCAAGTCAGCCAGTGGTTACTTACTCTCTCATTAAATGAACTTAAATGCTTCGATATAATATATTTTTTTTAAATTATAAGTTGAATAAAATGTTCTCGGGCTTCCATTTCGTAAAGTTGTTAAAATGCCACGAACTTCCAACCAAGGACTCCTTGGCCATTGACAAGTGGAATGACTGCCGATGGTCTGCTGATACGCCCACACATACCCCACCTGCTGGGTGTGACGTCACTGGTGCTCATGTTACCGTCATACATGGGCATACGTTGTCTCCGTGTTCGATGCACTCTCTTCAGCTTCGCGATCACTGGGTTCCATGCCGCGATGGGCTGTAAACCGCCGTCTGTATTATGGGTGTTAACAGTGATTTTTGATTTCGGTAGCTTTAATAATTATACTGTCCCAGAAGCCATTAGTGCGAGCTATCTTCATTCTTTAATGTTACCCCCACGAAATTCAGTATTTCTTTGTATTGCAATTTGTTTTAAAATAAACTGAATATAAAATAGTTTTTTCTTCTTTTTCAGGTGAGTAATTGTGATTTCATTCATATACAATCTCATCCGAAGTGGTCCTGTGAAAGAAACTGCCAGGTTGTAAGTACGTGACATTTTTTTGTTTGTTACACAGTATTGGCATTAGTGTTGAGTGTTACTTACAAAAATCTTTTTAATATGAAAATAATACAACGTAGTAAATGGTGAAAAGTGTCCTAACTTGAAAGTGGTTTATCATCACATCTCTAGAAGCTTCGTCTGGAATTAATTTCCTCACTTCAGTAAAACATACAGTGTAATGACTGTCGGCAATTTTCTCGCTCTTTCCACATGTCAGGTGTCACAGGATTGAGTTACTTATACAGGGTGAATAACCTAAAACTTGCACTACAGCTACTGCAGAAATTGGAAGTGCTATTGATGTGCGGTTTTCAGGGTGGATTGGTATACAGGGGCTCATATTGTAAGCCAATAAACAAATTGCAATAATACTTAGAAAGTGTATTTTTATGTGTAAACACCCACTTTTTTAAACTGAAAAATGCCTATTGACATTCACAAACTAAAAGTAGTATAAATTGGAATGTCAGTGCTGTTTGTTGCAGGATTATTGTGCAAGTCGTTTACGAGATACAGTATTCTGAAAAGTTTCCACACCGAAACTTGTTTGTGCCATTCAATCCGCGTAGTTACTAGGAACGATATTCTTATGTTTGCTTACAGTGTGCATATGTGTTGCTTGAGTGCATTACGACTTCCTGATCAGTTAGTGTGTGTGACAGTCCAACAGGTAGATCATGACTGGACGATGGGATTTACTAGGTCAGAAAAAGCCGGCATGCTCGTTGTGTGTGGAGTATGAAGGCAGAATGCAGTCCGTTCTTGTACGGTGTATGCGGCAACGTATCCCAACTGACTCAACCATCTCGGGAATTATTCATTAGCTTCTTCAATCAGCTACTTGAAGGTGGTGGTGTAACACGTAAACAGCGTAACAGAAGAAGGAAAAAAGTGACGGCAGAAGAAGGGGGACTCAACGTTCTTCGTGCTGTTGCAGTTCATCCGCACGGTATCTCCCGCGCAATCACACGAGGAAGTGGCGTGGGTCAGGCGTTCTCCGCCGACATAGGTTCCATCCCTATCACATCTCTCTCCAGCAAGAACTATGTATAAAAAATAATTATGAATCGTGTTAACTTCTGTACATGGGTTGTAAGACGGGAGTCTTCAGAAGTATCATACATCTTGCCTAGTGATGAAGCCATATGTACAGATCACTGCCATGTAAACCGCCTAAATGTGCACTATTGGTCTATTGACAATTCCCGTTGGCGTCCGTGGAATGCTGACGTGTGGCGTGGCGTGATATGGGGGTAGCTCTTAGGCCCATTTTTCATAGACTCAGTACTGGAAGCGCATAAGTATCGCAGCCTCCTAACAGGCCATCTTCCACGGCTTCTACAAGACGTTCCCCTGTAGATAAGGAGAAACTCGTGGTACCAACATGATGGCTGTCCAGTCCATAGTGCACGAAGTATAACGGCGTATCTCCACGAATTGTTCCCAAATCATTGGATTGGCCGGCCCATTCCCCGGATTTGACGCCCGTAGACTATTTTCTGTGGGGAAGGCTGAAAGACGCTGTATTCAGAGACTCACAAACTTCAACCGATGATATGCAGCTGAGTATTACTGCAGCTTGTCTCGACACCTCTGCTGCAATGCTAGCACGTGTGCAGCAGTCGTCCCATATCAGACTAGAAGCGTGTATTGCCGCTTCCGGTTGTCATTTTGAAAACAATCTGTGATGGTCAGTTGTCTCGTTACTGGTCAGAATCCACATAACTAGTGTGTGTACTTACGTTCTTCTTTAGTGTGTGCTATCACGGGCATTGTGCAAGTGTCAGTACAGGAACTCTTCAAAATATGATCCCTCGTAAAAGACTCGCACTATAATTCGGTAACGAACACTGCTGACATTCTAATTTACCCTACGTTTAGTTTGTTAATGTCAATAGGCATTTTTCGGTTTAAAAAGGTGTATGTTTGCACGAAAAATACACTAAGTATTATTACAGTCTGTTAAGTGGCTAGCAAAAATGGTTCAAATGGCTCTGAGCACTATGGGACTTAACAGCTGTGGTCATCAGTCCCCTAGAACTTAGAACTACTTAAACCTAACTAACCTAAGGACATCACACACATCCATGCCCGAGGCAGGATTCGAACCTGCGACCGTAGCAGTCGCGCGGTTCCGGACTGCGCGCCTAGAACCGCGAGACCACGGCGGCCGGCAAGTGGCCAGCAATACGAGCCCTTAATTACCAGTCCTTTCTGTAAAAATCGCCCGTCACCACCACTTTCCATTTCCGCAATATTTACGGTGCAAGTTTTGGGTGATTCACCCTGTATTGTTTAAGTAGTTTCGCGTTATTGAGAATTAACCTTGTGTATGCAGTATTGCTTTTGCTTTCAATTTGTCAAGAGCAGCAGGTACAATTAATAGTTCCTAGAAGTTCGTAGTAAATCTGTTCACCCCTTTCGTCTGCGCAACGTAAGTTAGAGCATCAGTCGACAACTTCGCTTCAAATCCTAGTCAATATGGAGTGCGCGAAATGGGATGATCACCATATGGGAGTGGACTTTCCTGTCTCCTTTGCAGTGACATTCCACGCCATCGTTGCTACTTGTCAACCAGCAGTAAATAATGCGAGCAGCGAGTCGGGTATGAGGCAGCGCTGGTTGTTCACTAACGATAAGTTCAGGCATTCACCTCCAGACGGCATTCATTTCGCTCGTTTCAGGTATTTTACTGTCTTATCGCAATGTGTCAAGTACGGTAAGTACGAGTCACAACCTGACAGTATGGTGTGACAGGGCATCACTTGGAAGTGGACGTATATTATACAGCTTTCACAGTGGGGTGTCGTGTCTATCAGAGCTGCCACATTTAATAGCTGTTTTTTGTATGAGCTTGTTTGTTACTGTGTTCTGAGGAAGACACTCGGTGCAACTTTGCGTGCATTCTGTTGCTGGTGCATTCTACTATTCATTGTGCCGAAAATAAAATAAAAGATGAAACCGTGTTGAATAACCGGAAAGAGAAATGCTGCAATCTTAGACGCAATTACACTAAATTACTTCCGACCTGGTAGGGATCCCAAACATTCGAGTGGTGCTAAAGAATGTGTCGCACTGTTATGCACACGGTGGTCTTCACAAATGACCCACACTATCCTAGAATTTTTCCAGTAAAGCGAAGTCTGTCACTACTGCCATCCTTACGTGCTAGTTTCATTTCGTATTGCTGTGAATCTTTACGCCTAGATTTTTAATCGACGTTAGTATGCCAAGCAGCACACTGCCAATGCTGTATTCGAACATTAAGGGATTGTTTTTTCAACTCATTTGCGTTCGCTTACGTTTTTGTACATTTAGATGATGATGATATGATGATGATGATGATGATGATGATGATGATGATGATGATGATGATGATGATTTGTGGGGCGCTGAACATCGTGGTCATCAGCGCCCGTACAAGTTCCAAATCTTTCCATTTCCAATCGCGGCACTTCCAGAATGATGATGGGATGATAACACAAACACCCAGTCCCCGGCCGGAGAAAATCCCCGACCCGGCCGGGAATCGAACACGGGACCCCCTGATCCAGAGACAGCAACGCCAGCAGCTAGACCAAGAGCTGCGGACTATATATATATATATTTAGAGCAAGCTACCAGCCATGACAGTCCCTAGAAGTTACGTCTGTCGAGGCTTTTTCTCCTTCTAGAGTCATTCTTCGATGACACCTTCCCGTCCAATACAGACAGCATCATCAGCAAAAAACCGCAAATTGTTGCTCACGTGTCCGTCAAATCATTTCTGTTTATGGAGGATAAAGAGCAGTCGTATGAGACTTCGTTTCGGCACTCGTGACAATACCCTTGTTCCTGAAGAACGCTCGCCGTCGAGGACAGAGTACTGGGTTCTATTACCTGGGAACCTATCCCGACTGCTCTTACCTCCATTAAGCCTGCGGTGCGGCACCGTGCCAACTCTTCTCGGAAATCTAGGAATATGGAACTTGCCTGTTGCCCTTTATCCATGGTTCACAGGATAACATGTGAGAAAAGGGCAAGCTGAGTTTCGCACGTGCTTTGCTTTCTTAAGCCGCGCTTGTTTGTGAACAGAAGCTTCCCTGACTCAAGGAATTTTATTATATTCGAGTTGAGAATAAGTCCCAAGTATTCTGCAGCAAAAAGATGTTACTGGCATTTGTTATAATTTTGTAGATCCGTTCTTTTACTCTTCTTATACACGCTGTCCTAGAAATTTTGCAACAACCTTAGAGGGGTTGTAAAGGGTGTCTCGAGGAACAAGTCGAGGATAGGAACCCGTGTCCGGCAACGTCATCAAACGACGGTTCAGAGCGTCGAAGATAACAAGTGCCGGCGCCTGGTCCTACGCCACCCCATTGGCACCAACTTGACTCTCTACGCTGGCAGACCATTTCGTTATGTTAAACGTCTTGTTGAGGAAGTCATCAGCTGTACGAAATACGAAATTAACGTCGCTTTTATTTTTGACCTGTAATGTTGGCTGCAGATTAGTTTTTCGACGTAAGTAATTTTTCTGTTACAATCCAAACAATCTTGTGACCCTGTCGGAGATTTCCTTTCTGCATTTGACATGATTTTGTTTTGTATTTCGTACAGAACATGGTTTACGACTGAAACCGCCAGGAATAAAATGTAAATAAAGTCAGCATTAGTGTATCGTGCATTTTATACTAGCTGTTGTTTGTTATTCAGTGATCGCGGCTAATTGCCCCTATCTTGTATCCTGTGAATGTGGATGACTGTTTTGGACACCAGTCTCCACCCGGAGTTTATTTTTCTGCGATATTCTGAAGATAATGGAGATTTTAGAGTAGTGGCCGTCAAACGTTTTTCTTTAAGAGCCAGTACTGGCGTTTTAGGGCGAATCCACACGCCGCATCGGAAAGGGGAAGAGGGGGGGGGGGGGGGGTTGGTAAAGTGGCAACTCTTCAGAAATTCAGTTTCCACCAAACGATCGTTGCTGATAGCTTACTACTTTCTGCAGGCTTACATAGTGACCAGTTTTCCATACAAAGTGGGTACTGTGGCCAGTGCCATCGCAACAGGACCCCATGTTGGTGGTTGTGACTTCCGGGCACATTTTCTAGGCATCTTCACGCCCTACTATCTGAAAGATATCTAGCGACTGCAGCACGCCATTTTGAATCGCAATTTTGTGTTAGGCCAAGTATAACAGAATACAGACTATTTAAGTAAAATAACTTCATTAATTTCATATAATCACGAAGGGATGGAACGCCGGATGATATCTTTGCGTAAATAAAACGATGTAAAAGTCAGTCTGATCTGTAATGTTTTACGTGATATATGAAAGTAACTAACTGTTATTGGAGTGAACACCTTTGTCACTTTTTACGACGAATAGTGTGGCCGTTGTTGCAGATCGGACGCCATATAGGCATTAGTAACCCACAGTAGAAACTATCAAACTGAAATATATAACAACGGTAGGCCATAAGATGTTGTTTTAACATTGATCTTCGACAAATTCTTACTCCTCGTACAACTGCTACACCAAGAATAATATAAATGGCTTATCTTACTCAAAAACAAAGATGATTTCTCTAAAAAATAAGCAACAAGCTTGCTCTGTCAGTCTCACTGACAGCAATAGCGAGGTGTATTAGAACTCGTCTGACAACTTCTCGGCAAGCAGCGGCGCTGTTCAGATCAAAAGATACCCAATGGCCACTTTTCCCGTCGTGGCTGCTTTATCACACCTTCCCCTACCGATTTTAATATTAATTTGTAACATACATAAATTAGTACGTTGTATTAATTAATAACATAAATAGCAATATGACACGATCACAGACGTTTACTCAATACGTTGAACGTCATTTTTCTTTTTACAGATAGCATTTTATTACAACAGCCTTAATTTAATTTGATTTGACATTATTTGCTACAAACATTTCAATTTATACGTTAGTAGTGATTGGTGCTATTTGCACACACTCGTAAGTTGTCAGCGTTAGAAGACAACTAAATTTTCTCCCTCTCATTTCTGTTAACCCTGCAGTGACCGCGCTACCATACAAATCTGCCACTGACGTAAGGTCATGGCCGAATTCGCCGATGTCAGTTAAAATTTATTTTGATCTTAAAATATCACTCTACCTGTAAGTATTTTTGTTTGTTACTGAACAGGAAACATACAGTCTTAACGTTAGCTGTTACAGTAGTTGGTAGAAGCTTACCATTATCAAATACAGCTGAGAGTCGCGATAGCGCATAACGCTTGATTTGGGCTGCGTGTGGCCCGTGGGCAGCAGTTTGACTACCTCTGTTTCAGAGGCTTTCACGAGAAAAAGAAACTGCAGATGGAAATCAGTGTCCAAAACTGTTATCCTCAAAGGCAACCGAGAATCGCACTCACAGGAGACAAGGTCTTTTTTCGCTGCCGCTAGTCCCATCCTCTCCACTGGCGATCGTGGCAATCAGTCGCCATCACTGAACAACAAACAACATTGCGAAACGGTCCGTCAGCATACAAAGTCACGTTTCCTGCCGAACGAGTGGCCGAATGGCAGGCGCCGGCACCTATGTCTTCGACGTTCTGTAACACGTTTCCGGACGCGGGTTCCTATCTTCGATTTGTTCCTCAAGACACCAAGTATAATCACTAGAAAGTTTGTCGCAACATTTCTGGGACACCGTGTAAAGACGAGTTACCTGCGACGAGTAATTGAATAGTTGCCGATTTCACGTAGGACCAGAATTTCTGATTCTCGGCAAGATCTTTTGATAAGGTAAGGCTGAAGTTTGTATGCTCTGCACACCCATTATCATTCTTCCTCGAACAACGGTTCTCTAAGTCTCCAAAATAGATTTTCCCGAAAACGGTAGACATTCTTCGGAAGAGCGATGCATTCCCTGGGCGTATCTGCCACACTTTAAGACCATCCAACCTTTACTATCCTGGAAGCGCGTTTTTAAATTCGTTCGATGTCGGCCTTCATGCCTACTCGATGACTACTCCAAGCACATCAGCAGTATTCTTGATGATTAATGAAGTGTTATTACATATACAGGGTGGCAATTATTGAACTGTATGAAATAAAATCGTCATAACGTCTGAACGGTTTGCGTTAGGACGTTCAAACTTCGCGGTTGGCCGCGGGGCATGATGGGAATTAGAATGCACTGTATGGTTTGGTTTATCAACGAAGCCCACACTCTGGGGATGGGTTCGTCAACAAGCAAAACTGGCGCATTTGCGGGACTGAGAATCCACATTGCGCGATCGAGAAGTCTTTTAACCCTCAACAGCTGTCTGTGTGGTGTGCAATGTCCAGTCATTTAATAATCGATGCGATATTCCTTGTTGGGACGGTGTCTACCGAACGTTACGTGAAGATTTGGAAGATGATTTCCTCTCCATTATCCATAGTGACCCCGATTTCGACAAATTGTGGTTCTAGCAAGACACAGCTCGACTCCATCGAAGCAGGAGAGTGTTTGATGTCGTGGAGGAGCACTTTGGGGACCGCCCTCTCGCTCTGGGGTACCCACAGGCCACTTACATTTGCCTCGATTGGCCGCCATATTCTCCGGATCTGAACACATGCGACTCCTTTTTGTGGGTCTATGTTAAAGACAAGGTGTACAGCAATAATCCCAAGACCATTGCTCAGCTGAAAGCAGCCATTCAGGAGGTCATAGACAGCTTCGATGTTCAGACACATCAGCGGGTCATGCAGAATTTCGCTATTTGTTTGCGGCACATCGTCGCCAATGATGGCAGGCAATCGAAAATGTCATAACCTAAATCTGAATATCTGTAGTGGCGTTCAATTATTGAATGAAGTGCACGATGAGCAGGATACGGAGCCCACTTTAGATGCTCGTCCGATTTTGTGTGGGGGGGCAGTGTGCCGGGACGAGGAAGGGTCGTGCGAAACGTTGTTGAGCCCGGACCGTTGACGTAACGCAATTATCCGTTTGGGCCGCATTGTGCGAGCGACGAGCGAGGAGGTCGTTGGCCCCGCGGGTTGTGGGAGGCGGCGCTTGGCGCGGCGCGCGGGTCGTTGACACACACAGTGTCTGCGCAGGAAACAGGGCCAGCGGCGGCCCGAGCGCGCGGGTCAACAGCCTCGCGGCGGGGTCTGGCGCTGCCGAACCCGGCCGGCGTTCCGCCACCAACACGTACCGCTCGCTGCTCATCTGCAGTACCAGGCGCCCAGCCCAGCCCGTGTTCATGTTGCCAGATAAAGGTTGCCTAGGGAGCGACAAAATCATTGATCGAATTCAAAAATATTATTGAAATACACTACTGACCATTAAAATTGCTACATCTTGACCAGACGTTTTCAATTGGTGAGAGAATGTGCTGGCCACGGCAGCAGTGGAAAATTTTCTGTATCCAGAAAGGACCGTTCAGGACGTGCAACATGCGGTCGTGCATTATCTTGCTGAAATGTTGTGTTTGGCAGGGATCGAATGAAGGATACAGCCACGGGTTGTAACACATCTTAAATGTAACGTCCACTGTTCAAAGTGCCGTCAATGCGAACAAGAGGTGACCGAGACGTGTAACCAATGGCACCCCATACCATCGTGCCGGGTGATGGCGATGACAAAGACACGCTTCCAATGTGCGTTCACCGCGATATCGCCAAACACGGATGTGACCATCATGATGCTGTAAACAGAACCTGGATTCATCCGAAAAAATGATGTTTCGCCATTCGTGCACCCAGGTTCGTAGTTTAGTACACCATCGCAGGCGCTCCTGTCTGTGATGCAGCGTCAAGCGTAACCGCAACCATGGTCTCCGTGCTGATGGTCCATGCTGCCCCAAACGTCGTCGAACTGTTCGTACAGATGATTGTTGTCTTGCAAACGTCCCCATGTGTTAACTCAGGGATCGAGACATGGCTGCACGATCCTTTACAGCCATGCGGATAAGATGCCTGTCATCTCGACTGCTAGTGATACGAGGCCGTTGGGATCCAGCACGGCGTTCCGTATTACCCTCCTAAACCTACCGATTCCATATTGTGCTAACAGTCATTGGATCTCGACCAACGCGAGCAGCAGTGTCGCGATACGATAAACCGCAATCGCGCAAGGCTACAATCCGACCTTTATCAAAGTCGGAAACGTGAGGTACGCATTTCTCCTCCTTAAACGAGGCATCATAACGTCCCACCAGGCAACGCCGGTCAACTGCTGTTTGTGTATGAGAAATCGGTTGGAAACTTTCCTCATGTCAGCATGTTGTAGGTGTTGCCACCGGCGCCAACCTTGTGTGAATGCTCTGAAAAGCTAATCATTTGCATATCACAGCATCTTCTTCCTGTCGGTAAAATTTCGCCTTTGTAGCATGTCATCTTCGTGGTGTAGCAATTTTAATGGCCAATAGTGTAGTAAAAAGAACTGACCATAGTCAAAGCCACTCAGAGACAACATCGACCGGCAAAAAATACGACGCCGAAGGGGTTCGAATAGTTTTCTAAATAATAATAATAATAATAATAATAATAATAATAATAATAATAATAATAATAATAATAATAATAATAATAATAATAATAAATGCACGGTGGATACAAGCAGAAACAGACACATACAAGATGATACCACAAATGCCTGGAGTGATAATTTTGCAACATGAAGTCACCCAAGCAATTAATTCTACTCACAATTGGAAAGCCCCTGGAAATGATAAAATAGCAAATTTCTGGTTAAAGAAGTTCACCTCAACACATTCTCATCTAACTAAATTATTTAACAGTTACATTGCAGACCCATACACATTCCCTGATACACTTACACACGGAATAACATATCTGAAACCTAAAGATCTAGCAGACATAGCGAACCCAGCTAAATATCGCCCCATAACATGCCTACCAACAATATACAAAATATTAACTTCAGTCATTAAACAGAAATTAATGACACATACAACACAGAACAAAATTATAAATGAAGAACAAAAAGGCTGTAGCAAAGGAGCACGAGGATGTAAAGAGCAACTGATAATAGATGCAGAGGTGACATATCAAGCTAAAACCAAACAAAGGTCGCTACACTACGCATACATTGATTACCAAAAAGCTTTTGATAGTGTACCCCACTCATGGTTACTACAGATATTGGAAATATACAAAGTAGATCCTAAATTGATACAGTTCCTAAACATAGTAATGAAAAATTCGAAAACCACACTTAATATCCAAACAAATTCAAATAATATCACATCACAGCCAATACAGATTAAGCGTGGAATATACCAAGGAGACTCATTAAGTCCTTTCTGGTTCTGCCTTGCTCTGAACCCACTATCCAACATGCTAAATAATACAAATTATGGATACAATATTACTGGAACATACCCACACAAAATCACACATTTGCTATACATGGATGATCTAAAACTACTGGCAGCAACAAATCAACAACTCAACCAATTACTAAAGATAACAGAAGGATTCAGCAATGATATAAGTATGGCTTTTGGAACAGACAAATGTAAGAAAAATAGCATAGTCAAGGGAAAACACACTAAACAGGAAGATTACATATTGGATAACCACAGCGACTGCATAGAAGCGATGGAAAAAACGGATGCCTATAAATATCTAGGATACAGACAAAAAATAGGAATAGATAATACAAATATTAAAGAAGAACTAAAAGAAAAATATAGACAAAGACTAACAAAAATACTGAAAACAGAATTGACAGCAAGAAACAAGACAAAAGCTATAAATACTTATGCCATACCAATATTGACCTACTCATTTGGAGTAGTGAAATGGAGTAACACAGACCTAGAAGCACTCAATACACGTACACGATCACAATGCCACAAATATAGAATACATCACATACATTCAGCAACAGAAAGATTCACATTAAGCAGAAAGGAAGGAGGAAGGGGATTTATCGACATAAAAAACCTACATTATGGACAGGTAGACAATTTAAGAAAATTCCTTCTAGAACGAGCAGAAACTAGCAAAATACACAAGGCAATCACTCATATAAATACATCGGCTACACCACTGCAATTTCATAACCACTTCTACAACCCTTTAGATCACATAACATCAACAGATACGAAGAAAGTAAATTGGAAAAAGAAAACACTTCATGGCAAACACCCGTATCATCTAACACAGCCACACATCGATCAAGACGCATCCAACACATGGCTAAGAAAAGGCAATATATACAGTGAGACAGAAGGATTCATGATTGCAATACAGGATCAAACAATAAACATCAGGTATTACAGCAAGCATATTATTAAAAATCCCAATACCACAACGGATAAATGCAGACTTCGTAAACAACAAATAGAAACAGTAGATTACATCACAAGCGGATGTACAATACTAGCAAATACAGAATACCCCAGAAGACATGACAATGTAGCAAAAATAATACATAAACAGCTTGCCTTACAACATAAACTTATAAAACAACACGTTCCCACATACAAGTATGCACCACAATATGTACTGGAGAATGATGAATACAAATTATACTGGAACAGAACCATTACAACAGATAAAACAACACCGTGAGACTGAAGAATGGGAGATCAAATTATCTCCAGAACTGGATGGTTCACTATCAACTGCCAGCTACACACTAATTAATTCCTCCGCGTAATTTATGGATAGGTAAAGTCGTTAACCTCGAGTGACCTCGAGGTCTAGTGTTCTTTTTTTGCCTCTTAGTTCAGCAAAATATTTTAGAATCCCCTTCAGCAGCTGTGGAATGCCATTGGTGTACTCGTGGCAGAAGTTCAGCAGCTGCCAAATACCAACTAGCTTGAGGATGGGGGCGTATGAGGAAATGCACGGGTAGGCATAAAGTAATGTAACTTCTGCTGTTTGATAGTTACTGGAACCAAATATTGCACATGTTGTTATTAGGGTATTCGCTATAATCTACAATTTTTTATCGGATAATTTGATAATGACTATGCTGGATATTTTTAGAACACATGCATGAGGAGCATTTTCTCAAAGATTACTTTACTTACCATTCTCACAATGTGATAGGTTATTCTTACTGATTAGATAAGCAGATCTGTGGACCAGCTTTTAATATCTATCTTAGAACTCTCACAATCATTTTTTAAAAATTTATGTGCATGATACAAGCCACGTTGTATTTCACAAAGTTTTAAATAAATTTGGCAGTAATACACTTTGGAAAACTTTGCTAAGAAAATTGTGTAACAGTACTTACAAAGTCTGTAGGAAATTTCACCTTTCTATATGCAATGGTTAAGCAGAAAATGTTCCTTATACACTAAAAAATGTAAGTTACGGGAAATGCAAAAAGAAGATTTTGTTAGGATTCAAGCGATAGCCAAGTGACTTAATGTTGGCTATAACCATACGTCTTGATTCACATGTAGCTCTCGTCTTCTAGTCTCATTCTTCAGGCGTGCCCTTTTGGCGGAAATACAGAAGCGTCCGATCTTACCCGTCGGCTTTGACCCATGACGTCACAAATACCGCGGAAACGACTATAAACAATTCCAATATGGCGGATATAAAAACATCGCATACGTATTGTAAACACTGAAATACACAAGTTTCACAAAAAGCCTAATGACTGTAACGGGACAAGCGTGGGAAATTAGGGGTTTTTGGGTGCGGAGAAACTAAATATACAGAAATGTAGCCACCGACCGCCATTCAAAAGCACGCAAAACAACGAAATAAATCAACATCACAAAACTGACCAAATACCAAAAAACACATTCCTATCCATAATCGGACACTTCCCTTAACCTATATAGCTCAACAGAACCTACCGATCACATCCCCCAATAGAAAACTAAGAAACGAAAGCTTCCCTTACACCTACATACATCGGCACTTATGCAGTTTAGCAGGTACGGAAAAAATTTTTCATTTTTTTTCAAAATTTGATCATCATGTGTCGTTATGCGGTGGGGGGAGTCTGCAGTGCCCCCCCATCCCCCCACAGGCTTCATTAGTGTCAAATCAATATTTTCGAATCATAGGCGGCCGCTGCCGCGGCCGCATTCCAAAAAAAAACTCCCAACCTAACCTCAAGTGGGCTACGCTACAGATCAATATGTTCATCAAATTGCTTCATATTACGTATACATGTTCATTAGTGTCAAATCAATATTTTCGAATCATAGGCGGCCGCTGCCGCGGCCGCATTCCAAAAAAAAACCTCCCAACCTAACCTCGTATTCAGGGCTACGCTACAGATCAATGTGTAGGTCCCTTACGTCACGGGTCAAAGCCGACGCGTGAGATCGGATGTTTCCTCACCCGACGTACAGCAATGAGCATTAAATTAACCATTAACTCACTAATAGAAATTCCGCTTCAAATTCAACACCTGAGCAACAGAAAACTGACCCCACCACACGAAACAAACGAAACAAACGAAAACCATGAACACACCACCAGAGAGCACGACAAACAAAAACAAGACATCTACAAACACGCCACAATCGCAAATCAAACTCCGCGCCGTAATGACGTCACACACCACAACACGCTTACGTCACGGGTCAAAGCCGACGGGTAAGATCGGACGCTTCTGTTGACCCATATACAGAAATGTAGCCACCGACCGCCATTCAAAAGCACGCAAAACAACGAAATAAATCAACATCACAAAACTGACCAAATACCAAAAAACACATTCCTATCCATAATCGGACACTTCCCTTAACCTATATAGCTCAACAGAACCTACCGATCACATCCCCCAATAGAAAACTAAGAAACGAAAGCTTCCCTTACACCTACATACATCGGCACTTATGCAGTTTAGCAGGTACGGAAAAAATTTTTCATTTTTTTTCAAAATTTGATCATCATGTGTCGTTATGCGGTGGGGGGAGTCTGCAGTGCCCCCCCATCCCCCCACAGGCTTCATTAGTGTCAAATCAATATTTTCGAATCATAGGCGGCCGCTGCCGCGGCCGCATTCCAAAAAAAAACTCCCAACCTAACCTCAAGTGGGCTACGCTACAGATCAATATGTTCATCAAATTGCTTCATATTACGTATACATGTTCATTAGTGTCAAATCAATATTTTCGAATCATAGGCGGCCGCTGCCGCGGCCGCATTCCAAAAAAAAACTCCCAACCTAACCTCGTATTCAGGGCTACGCTACAGATCAATGTGTAGGTCCCTTACGTCACGGGTCAAAGCCGACGCGTGAGATCGGATGTTTCCTCACCCGACGTACAGCAATGAGCATTAAATTAACCATTAACTCACTAATAGAAATTCCGCTTCAAATTCAACACCTGAGCAACAGAAAACTGACCCCACCACACGAAACAAACGAAACAAACGAAAACCATGAACACACCACCAGAGAGCACGACAAACAAAAACAAGACATCTACAAACACGCCACAATCGCAAATCAAACTCCGCGCCGTAATGACGTCACACACCACAACACGCTTACGTCACGGGTCAAAGCCGACGGGTAAGATCGGACGCTTCTGTTGACCCCTTTTGGCAGTTACGCTCATTGACATTTCAGAACTAGCAATACGCATATTATCAACCTTCTTTAATAGCTTCTGAAACTATATTTAAACGTAAAAAGCGACTTCGTCACTTCCTTAAAAACCTTACTGCCAGGCGTTTTAGACATTGGTGCTTCTTGTAGTAACAGCAGAACAGTATACGTTTGATTCGTACACCACAGACAGTAACAGCAGGCAAAGATAACGCATCGTAAACTGGCTCACTGCCTTCTATAGTCTTCAGGTGCTTCCCTGATGGCAGGAAATATAAAGCATCGCAAACAAGATAGAGTCGTGTAGACAGGGGGGGGGGGGGGGGGGGGCGTGATACTACGGACTGGTTGAACCAAGGTGTTTTCAACATGCTACATAACTCAATGGCAGCAAAAAATTTTCAAGATTTTTGACTAGTTTTACGTACAGTAGATGTAACTCCATCTCGGGTTCAGGAGCATGGGACAGCGGCCGGTTGATGAAATGTAGTAGTACTGTACCAACAGCCGTTATTTCTATGTTCTATTTTGCGGACTGTTTCGGCGTTCCAGTCAAGTCATCTTCGGGCCTGTTGCATGAGTGATACAAAGTACCATTCGTGCTTGTATAAAAGAAGGTACCAATAATAATATGTGATTCCGTAGAGATCCGAATTCATAAGCATCGTAAACTCTTAGCACATGTGACAGCAGCTGTCAAACGAAGTTCCATTTGGTTTGACAGTTGATGTCACGTATGTAAAGAGCAGATGTGCTGACGAAGTTTGGGTATCTACGGAACCAGATAAGATTATTGGTGCCTTCTCTTATACACTACTGGCCATTAAAATTGCTACACCAAGAAGAAATGCAGATGATAAACGCGCATTCATTGGACAAATATATTATACTAGAACTGACTCGTGATTACATTTTCACGCAATTTGGGTGCATAGACCTGAGAAATCAGTACCCAGAACAACCACCTCTGGCCGTAATAACGGCCTTGATACTCCTGGGCATTGAGTCAAACAGAGCTTGGATGGCGTGTACAGGTACAGCTGCCCACGCAGCTTCAACGCGATACCACAGTTCATCAAGAATACTGACTGGCGTATTGTGACGAGCCAATTGCTCGGCCACCATTGACCAGACGTTTTCAGTTGGTGAGTGATCTGGAGAATTTGCTGGCCAGGGCAGCAGTCGAACATTTTCTGTATCCAGAAAGGCCCGTTCAGGACCTGCAACATGCGGTCGTGCATTATCCTGCTGAAATGTAGGATTTCGCAGGGATCGAATAAATGGTAGAGCCACGGGTCGTAACACATCTGAAATGTAACATCCAATGTTCAAAGTGCCGTCAATGCGAACAAGAGGTGAGAGAGACGTGTAACCAGTGGCACCCCATACCATCACGCCGGGTGATATGCCAGTATGGCGATGACGAATACACGCTTCCAATGTGCGTTCACCGCGATGTCGCCAAACACGGATGCGACCATCATGATGCTGTAAACAGAACCTGGATTCATCCGAAAAACATGACGTTTTGCCATTCGTGCACCCAGGTTCGTCGTTGAGTACACAATCGCAGGCGCTCCTGTCTGTGATGCAGCGTCAAGGATAACCACAGCCATGGTCTCCGTGCTGATGGTCCATGCTGCTGCAAACGTCGTCGAACTGTTCGTGCAGACGATTGTTGTCTTGCAAACGTCCCAATCTGCTGACTCAGGGATCGAGACGTGGCTGCACGATCCGTTCCAGCTATGCGGATAAGATGCCTGTCATCTCAACTGCTCGTGATACGAGGCCGTTGGGATCCAGCACGGCGTTCCGTATTACCCTCCTGGACCCACCGATTCCATATTCTGCTAACAGTCATTGGATCTCGACCAACGCGAGCAGCAATGTAGCGATACGATAAACCGCAATTGCGACAGGCTACAATCCGACCTTTATCAAAGTTGGAAACGTGATGGTACTCATTTCTCCTCCTTACACGAGGCACCACAACAACGTTTCACCAGGCAACGCCGGTCAACTGCTGTTTGTGTATGAGAAATCGGTTGGAAACTTTCCTCATGTCTGCACGTTGTAGGTGTAGCAATTTTAATGGCCATTAGTATACAAGCGCAAGTGGTACTTTGTGTCATACATGCGACAGTCCTGAAGATGTGATTTGAACGTCGAAACAGTTTGCCAAATATAACGGCTGTTGGTACAGTATTATTAGTATTTTACGTACATCGCCCCCTTAAGTGGAACTATAGTGCTCGCTGCTTCCCGGGCATCCTCGACCGCAGAGTAGACCGTGCTGGCAGAGTGGGTGTCACAGTGTGCTGTAGACTGGTCTAGGGGAACCAGCGGCGCGTTGCGCAGTGCGCCGCTTCGCGGATGTTTGGCGGGCTGCCGCCGTCGCCGTCGCAGGCGCAGCGTGTCGGGAGCCGGGTTTGCGTCATTCGGCCTCAATTCGGCAGTCGGCGTGGCCGCCTATCGGCCATCCCACCCACTTCCCCAGCCTTCCTATACGGCGTACTCTATACGCCGCCGTCTGCCCTGCCTCACGCCAACGGCTGTGCCTCTGGCTTGCGCGACCTCGTTTCTCACGAGTCGCTCGCGGTGAATCCCTGCTCACAACACGTTGCGGCATAATACCTTCCGGGTCGTAATTCGACACAATTCTATCTTCGCCTCGTCCGTGACCTTTGCAGCAAGAAAACGGCTAGTGTTCTTGAACTACTGCGCGAAACTATGCAAATTACGAAGTTAGGGTGATCCAAAGTATTACAGACCCCTATCAGTGCTCTTCCATATGTATAAACTGTCCGCAGCTCGTCGTCTTGCGGTAGCTTTCTCGCTTCCCGCGCAGGGGATCCCGGGTTCGATTCCCGGCGAGGTCAGGGATTTTCCCTGCCTCGAGATGACTAGGTGTTATCGTGTCGGCTTCATCATCATCCATCCCCATTACGGTCGGAGTAAGGCAATAGCAAACCACCTCCGCTAGGACCTTGCCTAGTGTAGACAAGTGTAATGTGCTGCGAATACATAGAAAGAAAGATCCCTTATCATATAGCTACAATATAGCAGGCCAGCAATTTGAAGCAGTTAATTCCATAAATTATCTGGGAGTAGGCATTAGGAGTGATTGAAAATGGAATGATCATATAAAGGTGATCGTCGGTAAAGCAGATGCCAGACTGAGATTCATCGGAAGAATCCTAAAGAAATGCAATCCGAAAATAAAGGAAGTAGGCTACAGTACGCTTGTTCGCCCACTGCTTGAATACTGCTCAGCAGTGTGGGATCCGTACCAGATAGGGCTGATAGAAGAGATAGAGAAGATCCAACGGAGAGCAGCGCGCTTCGTTATAGGATCATTTAGTAATCGCGAAAGCGTTACGGAGATGATACATGAACTCCAGTGGAAGGCTCTGCAGGAGAGACGCCCCGTAGCTCGGTACGGGCTTTTGTTAAAGTTTCGAGAACATATCTTCACCGAGGAGTCAAGTAGTATATTGCTCCATCCTACGTATATCTCGCGAAGAGACCATGAGGATAAAATCAGAGAGATTAAGAGCCCACACAGAGGCATACGGACAATCCTTCTTTCCACGAACAATACGAGACTGGAATAGAAGGCAGAACCGATAGAGGTACTCAGGGTACCCTCCACCACACACAGTCAGGTGGCTTGTGGAGTATGGATGTAGATGCAGTCAGCGGTGCGGGTCTCCCGCATCGTCCTCTACGCTCCTCGGAGTATGGGACCTCATCTTCATGTATAAACTGTTCCGAAGAACGTTTCTCCATAGATCGATCGACATTATCGAGTCGTATTTAATACCATCAGAAACCGATAGAGCGGCTACGGGGGTTGCTAGAGAGAAACAGGGATGGCGGTTATCGCTGAAACAACTGATTCTCGGTTATACGCGATATTTACACGCCAGTTTAAACACACCGTTAAGACGGCTCAAAATTACCAGTTTCCGAAGGAAGAGATTCTTTTTATTATTCGTATTACTTCCCGTAGTAAACGAAGAAGTCCAACAAGGATTGAAAACATTTCATGCTCTCAAATATTATGCTAAATAGGCAAATAAAAGAAAACTTAAACTGTCCACCGTTCGCTGGTTTTCTGGAAAAATGAAAAGTGGTTGAATAGTACAAAAATCATAAGCATTCTCTTTTTGATTCTAGTATCTTGTAACTCCGCTCAAAAATCATGGTGTAATCAGAGACCATACAAACTTACTGTCAGATTAGAACTGTGTGCAGGATCGAGACTCGAACTCGGGACCTTTGCCTTTCGCGGGCAAGTGCTCTACCAACTGAGCTACCCAAGCACGACTCACGCCCTGTCCTCACAGCTTTACTGGTGGAAGTACAAATATAAATTACTCATTTTTAAAAAACGAAAAATTTTAGCACTGCTTCTATGACTGATTGATACTTCGGCCTTTTTTCGCTTATTTGTAAAATACCAAACCAAATAAATAAAATAAATGCTGAAAAATACCGGTTATTCAGAACTAATATAGTATTATCGTTCTTAACCGATCGGTTTTCCCCTCCCTAGAGAGAAACTTCAGAAAGCTAAATAATGCAGACAAGTGCACAGTCTTCACATTCTCTACAGAGAATTTCGCTAAAAAGAGAAGTTTGGGGCGAGTTGGTGGTGCGATAAGACGCCTATGTTCCAATCCAGTGTTTCATTGTCCGCACACATACTCTTCTTCTAAGCAGGGTAAACGCTAAGGGGAATAATCTGTATGTAACTGATTTCATAAGAACAGAAACCTCAAAGCATCACACTCCTGCTGTTAAGATGAAAGGCGATTGACGTATTCCTGCAGCTTTGCCATTGCAAACATTGTTCCCGGAAACAGCTGTACACGGGTGTAAGATGTCAGGTCTTAATGGAGTTCGCATAGGGGTACAATCGATATCGGATTGTCTGATGCTGGTATTCAGGACAAACTTTCGCACTAACGAGGAGAACACGGCAAGTGCCATAACTAGATTTCCCAGAAACTTCGCCCAGTGGAAGAGGGGGTCAAAATAAGGAACACGTATTTCGGCTTACACTGGAACTCTACCTTTTCTGAGAAAACGACGGCCAAATTTTTATAGGTACTTCATGTGCGCTGTAGCGAAAAAAATACAGTAGTTCAGCTGTAGCGGCGGCGCGGTTGGCTAGAGTAGCGGCATTGTACTTTTGCGCCTCGTTTTCGAAAGAAGATTTTTTTTGGTCATTTTTCTTCCCATGTCCGTAGAAGATTACTACATAGATGTTTTCCAATGTATATTGAAACAACGTTGTCCTTATTCGTCTACTAATTGTATTTCTAGTCAATGAATTAGAAAATGAATTAATGAGGTAATTGTTTGAAATTGTGTTCGGTGAAATTCCTGTAGTGCATCTTGACTTATAATCAGTTACAAGCGCCAGATTTCTGTAAAGTGATGCTTTGTGCGTGGTTTGCTGTGAAATAATTGGTAACGTGAGAAATCTTCAGCAGTATTAGCGACGTTTCTTTCCCGAGTGAGATTCATACGAAGCCACGTCACTGCGGCAAAGCTGCCTTCGCGCGAAGCTCCTGGTGTTAGAGATTTCTATGTTTCGAATGTTTATAAGGTCGGTATCATCCAAGGGAATGCACCAAATCCTACTGTAAAATAAACATGAAAATAAAATACAAGAAATAGTATAAGAATTGATATAAGAATTAAATATAAGAATATGAGAATAAAGAGATAGTAACCCTTGAACATACCATTCAGACATGTATTACATAATAAACATATGACAGTGTGAAACTCAGTTATAATTTTACAATTAATGTAAGAACCCTTGTATTTCCTAACTCGACCAGCAACAGTCGTGTGCGACAACCTTCTACGGACATAGGTAGATAAACGCAAAAAAAATAAAATAAAATAAAACCAATAATCGCGTTTCGATCACAGCGCGAAAAACTGAGAGGCCACGACGGTAGCCACTATGCCACCATTTCGGCAGAGATTATCGCACTTTGAGAGGCATCTAAATTACCGAGAGAACTTTGCCTGTCGTTTTCTCAGAAACGGTAGAGTATCTAGAGACCCTGGTCGCGTATTTGGACTCCTCTTCCATTGAGCGAAGTTTCTGGGAAATCGATTTATGAAACTTACCATGTTCTCCTCGTAAGCAAAATTAAATTCTGTGGTTAGCCTATATGTAACATAAAACAAAGAAACTTATTCCGGCAATCATTCTACTGCCGCTATATTGCGGAGTTGTTGTGGACAATACCCACACAAGATGAATCGAAAGAGACTTTACAATTTTGGGATGATATAGAAATTTGAGATAACATACAGAATCGGTAGATGTCTTTTTGTAGCGGAAAAACATAAAGTTTCACATAAAAGTGTTAAGTGTCGTTCCGGTTCGATGTTATTCGTGTTGCGGCAAACACCCTGCCGGTAATAATTTTCTTCCCAAATTCGTCGCAGCAAATCGGGCGTAATGAAACCCGAGAGAGAGAAATTCATCGGTGTCAAGTCTGGGGAGCTAGGTGGCCATGCGATTTTTCCTCCATGGCCAATCCATCGACCTGGGAAACGATTATCGAAGAAATACCGAATTTTCTGTGAGGAAATGAGGTGGTGCACCGTCTTGTGGAATGCCAGTCTCGCGAGACGCACGTCGCGTTGATTTCTGTGGACTGCGGGCAAAGCCCTCCCTAACCTGTTAGACATAATCATTAACACGCGGACGACCTGGTGATTTATCATGTTGCAGTAAACAATCCGTCTCAACATAGTTCTTGTACAAAAAGTAAATCGTAGGCCTGCGTGAAGGTTCTTTAGTGAATTCGGTGCGAAATTTACGCCAAACAGAATTCGTTTCATAAAACCAAGACACGAAGCGAGCACGCTCCGCTCCAGTGAAAGGAGCGATTTAATTTTACACTAAGCTGGCGCTCCTGGTGACCTGAATCAAACTTTAGGCTGCGTGCTACAAAGTGACACATTTACCGATTCTGTAACCTACGTCAATAAGTTTCTGTATCATTCCAAAGTTGTAAAGCCCTTTTAGACTCGACTTGTATACATGCTCGCTCTCCCGCCTCCATAAAAAGCGTCATATATAGAGACGCAGTGTCGTATCTCAGAAAATTACTTTCCCGGCTCGACTAGACTTAGACAGTAGCATTATGGGCCATACAAACGGTCACGCGATGTCACATAAGAAGGGCATTCACTACAAGATACATTCAAATTTGGATCGTCATTAAATGGTACACAGTAACATAGCTCACGCAGCTATACCTGTACGACATATCACTCTAAATGTCAAAATGGAGAAGGTCAAAGGGCCACCAATGCAAAGCCAACGTGCGCTATATCCTGCCCACGCATCCTGCTGCGTACAACTAATTACGTAAGCTGGGTTGTATCATTAAGCGATCACCTAAATGGCTGGCAGTAGCGGCTCTGCATATTAACGCAAAACTCCAATTGCGCCGGCCGCAGTGGCCAAGCGGTTCTAGGCGCTACAGTCTGGAACCGCGCGACCGCTACGCTCGCAGGTTCAAATCCTGCCTCCTACATGGATGTTTGTGATGTCCTTAGTTTAGTTAGGTTTAAGTAGTTCTAAGTTCTAGGGGACTGATGACCAAAGAAGTTAAGTCCCATAGTGCTCACAGCCATTTGAACCAACTCCAATTGCAGTGTTTTCCCAAAACCGCTACAACTCTGACTTTTGAGGAGAACTAATGTTGTCCGTCTGTTGTACGAGAAGGTACACAGTTGAGCTTACATCCTCCAGAACAGGTATTTTACCTCGGATAATCTATAATGTGTATCGCGGAACCTTCTGTCAAATTCGTAAGTGCAGCAACGGCAACAGACGTCTGGAATTCTGTGTCGATTGATGGCACGTTTTCGAATCACCCACACTCACGAGAAAGCCCATCTAGTTTTAGCAGTCACGAACATCTACTGTATAACGAATTATTTTCTTTTTCTGGAATTAAGTTAAATTCATTGGAAAATAAAACTGCTGAATCAACGGTGTGGCCAACACTATCACTTAGAACGTGCTAAAACGCTATTTCGGAGATACTGGAATAAACTGAACTACAAATAAATTTCAGTGCTGTCTCTACAACACCAAAATGAAGGCCAGAATGGAGATACCGAATACGGTTGAAAGAACCCATAAAGGCTTCATGCTTTCAGTTTTATCGTCTTAATAAGAGCACTTTTCTCTTTATCTCCACCGTCGTTATTCTCGAACACGTCACCCTTATAGAGCCAAACTGACACAATAAACGCTGGCATTATCTTGTGCCATATTTCACGTGCGCCAAGGACTGATGCCTGTTCTCGTCACCTGGTGACACCACCAGACCTACAAATCGGAGCTGTCTCAACCTGTCACAGCTATCGAGAAATTTGCGAAAGTGATACGGTGTATCACACGACTGTCCTCAATCGCCATCCCGTCTCTTACGACCGAGCGACGTGGCGCAGTAGTTAACATACTGGACTCGCACTCGGGAGGACGACGGTTCAAACCCGCGTCCTTTCAGCCTGATTCAGGTTTTCCCTGATTCCCGAAATCGCTCCATGAAAATACCGGTATGATGAAAGAACAAGGCCAACTTCCCTTCCCTATACCGATGGGACCGATGACCTCGTTGTTTGGTCTCCTCCTGCCAAATAAATCAATCAATCAACCAACCAACCGCCTGTTATGACCTCACCGTAGGAGCATGTTCAACCACGTTCTCCCTTCCGTCATCCATAACGAAGCGTTCAGACCCGAACAGCTCACGCAAAAGGATAGATTCATGACCCTCCTTCCGTATTAAGTGGAGTACAGACATTATCGAGGGCTTTTGACGACCTTATAATCGATGTTACAGACTGGAAGCCACCAACACGGTGATTTGTCATGTTATATTTATTACTTGCCGTTTCTGCGATAGCTTGTCTAGGTGTTACATTTCAGTATTAAGTGATGTTGTCGAGGCATGTTTATGGTAAAGGGGAGTGTACCCTAATCGACTAGGTGGGCACATTATTTCTGTACGCATACGAGACTGATAAGCGTTACAACGAAAGATAGTAGCAGCGTTTTGCACCTATTCGCTTCAATGGACATGAAAGCTTTAGCCAAGCTTCCGAGTCTACATCTACATTTATACTCCGCAAGCTACCCAACCGTGTGAGGCGGAGGGCACTTTACGTGCCACTGTCATTACCTCCCTTTCCTGTTCCGGTCGCGTATGGTTCACGGGAAGAACGACTGCCGGAAAGCCTCCGTGCGCGCTCGAATCTCTCTTAATTTTACATTCGTGATCTCCTCGGGAGGTATAAGTAGGGGAAGCAATACATTAGATACCTCATCCAGAAACGCACCCTCTCGAAACCTGGACAGCAAGCTGCACCGCGATGCAGAGCGCCTCTCTTGCAGAGTCTGCCACTTGAGTGTATTAAACATCTCCGTAACGCTATCACGGTTACCAAATAACCCTGTGACGAAACGCGCCGCTCTTCTTTGGATCTTCTCTATCTCCTCTGTCAACCCGATTTGGTACGGATCCCACACTGATGAGCAATACTCAAGTATACGTCGAACGAGTGTTTTGTAACCCACCTCCTTTGTTGATGGACTACATTTTCTAAGGACTCTCCCAATGAATCTCAACCTGACACCCGCCTTACCAACAATTAATTTTATATGATCATTCCACTTCAAATCGTTTCGCTCGCATACTGCCGGATATTTTACAGAAGTAACTGCTACCAGTGCTTGTTCCATTATCATATAATCATACAATAAAGGATCCTTCTTTCTATGTATTCGCAATACATTACATTTGTCTGTGTTAAGGGTTAGTTGCCACTCCCTGCACCAA
The DNA here is from genome assembly GCF_023864345.2 of Schistocerca serialis cubense. Classification (NCBI taxonomy): domain Eukaryota; kingdom Metazoa; phylum Arthropoda; class Insecta; order Orthoptera; family Acrididae; genus Schistocerca; species Schistocerca serialis. The sequence goes on from NC_064638.1 coordinate 943,029,997, forward strand.
GTGCCTATCCGCTGCAGATCTTCCTGCATTTCGATACAATTTTCTATTGCTGCAACTTCTCTGTATATTACAGCATCATCCGCGAAAAGCCGCATGGAACTTCGGACACTATCTACTCACGTGAAATTGGCGGCTCCCCTGCGACTCGAGAAAAGTCATTCATTGCACGACTAGCTACATCGTCCGCGCTATGTCGACTAGCAAAATGACTTCACATTCAGGAGGATGTGTTCAAATCCCCACACAGTCCTCTACTTTCAGATTTGTAGGCTTTCCATAAATCGCTTGAAGAGGATGCCGGGATGATTCCTTTGCAGGAAAAAAAAATGTCCTTCCTCCATCAGTGTCTATCCGAGCTCGTGCTCCGTCTCTAATGGTATCATCTTCAATGGTACGCAAATTGTAATCTTCCTTCCAGTATTGTAAATTGTATACAGTGTGTCCCAAGAGTAATGGCTAGTATTACGGAAAAGTAAACATAAAAATGCAACCCTTAAGAGCTATGAGCACGTGTTCAGTACAAGAGAAATATTTCACAGCAGCGAAGATGAAAAAGTGCTCATAGCTCTTAAGGCATGAATTTTAGAGCCTATGTTTACTACACTTTTTTTAATTCAAATTATCGTTCGTGTCATTCGCTGAACACTGACCGTTACTCCTGGGACACGCTGTACACAGCTTTAATTCCACTTGGAATAGACAACAAGAAACAATGTTCTCTTCTGAAAATGCTGGAAGGCTCCATGAAGGCAGTTTGTTAGCAACCAAAGGAAGAAGTCAGGAAAGGTACAGTTCAACGCTCCGTCCACGTTGACGTCATTAAAGATGGAGCAATCATCCAATTGGTGAAGGAAAGGGGAACGATGAGCCATGGCCATGAGAAAGGAAACATGTCGACCTTCGCCGTAAGTTACTTGGAGATAGGCAAACAGCTTGAATCTGCTAAGTAGTTTCAGAGCTGTGCTGCAAAGTTAACGATTTGTTATAGTTTCTAAATGGAGGTTGGTCAAACTGCTATATCAACTTCGCTTTTCCCCGAATATTCAGTGTATGAAAGGCGTGGGTAAAAGTCGAGAGTCGAAAATTGTAACGAGAGAAATGGCATCATACCTACATCATTAGATGCAAATGCCGGCATGCTTCCTTCAATGATGCCACGATCCATTCTTCTGCCATCGGGGCTTCTTCCGAGCTGGATCTACAAATTCATGACCCCGTCGTCGACGGACACAAACTGCAACTCCATGACGTCATCTTAAAGCAAGCATTACGCGCTCTCATATTTTGAAAAAAAAAAAAAGAAAAGAAGAAAACTATTAATTCCGGAATTCCTCGAATCGTGTATTGAAATAATTCTGCTGCAGGCACTTCCAAAGGTGCTAATCTAATTTTTCCGCTCATGCAACAAATTCCTGGTGTTTCTCTGCAGAATGTCTGGGCACCGCAAAACTTATATAATTGACCTAAATGACAACGTGTTCGTGTTTGGTGGGATTATGATGAAATGCTTCGCCTGCGAAATGCTCCGAACACTAATCTTTGTTCATGAACTTGCGATCGTTCTCTTCACGACCTTCACTCACTGTAAGTCTGCTTTGTTTATTTCATGATATTGTTACTTCAGTAACTTCACTGTCTGCTTGATGAGTGTCTCAATTGATCCTCTTGTCTGATTTCAACTCGTCGTCAATTTGCTAAGTTTTCACTCAATCTACACATTCTCTTCCGTTGTGAAACGAAACGTGTTAGTCGCGCCTCGTCAGTAGAGTTTCTTCGCTGTTCTTTGTTCTGTACGAGGGTCATTCAATAATTAAAGACAGATTGCTCTGGGGAAAAAACTGTTATTAGGGCAAGATTGGTACTTTTATGGCTTTAAGTTGGCATCACTGGGATAATCTCTAATCAACTGATGTATCAACATTGTTTTGTTTATAACCTCAAAAATACATTTCAAGATGGCGAGTCCGTGTGAAACGTCTACATTAGTTGAGCAACGTTCTGTTATTCGTTTTTTACTTGCTGAAGGCTAGAAAGCAGTGAATATATAATGTAGAATGCCTAAAGTTTATGGTGAAGGTTGTATGACTCTTGCAAATTTTTACAAATGGGTAGAGTTGTTCAAAAATGGTCGCGACTCAGTGAATGACGAACACCGTTCTGGCCGACGAGCTGCAGTTTCAACTCCCTCGCTTGAAAGTCGAATTGACGACATTATTCGTGCCGACCGCCGTCTGACTGTGGACATGATAGTCGATAAGGTTCATGTTAGTACTGGTACAGTTCGTAACATCTGTAACAAGCTGAAGTACCGCAGAACATGTGCAAGTTGGGTGCCAGAGGAGTTGACACGGCTACACAAGGAAACAGGATTGGGAGTGTGCACAGAGCTAAAGAAGGTTATGTAAGAGGAGGAGGGCACTTCCTCAGCAAAATTTTAACTTTTGATGACACTGGGGTTCACTATTATGAGCCTGAATTAAAAAGACAAAGCATGGAGTGGAAGCACACCAACCCACCCGTCAAGAAAAAACTCGAAACCCAAGCATTAGCAGGAAAAGTCAAGTTGACGGTGTTTTGGGATGCTGGAAGGCCCATTTTTTTCTGATTATCTCGAAGGGCAGCGTACAATGAACAGACAATACTACTCGGATTTGCTTTTAAACAAGGTGAAGCCAGCCGTGAGAGAGAGAGACGTCGTGGATCTCGGAGGAGAGGTGTGATTCTCCAGCAAGACCCACGTCCTCATATTGCTCAACTAACCCTTGAGACCATCGACAAAATGGGCTGGAAAATACTGCCTCGTCCCCCTTAAAGTCCTGATTTAACACCTAGTGAGTTCCATTTGTTTGGTGCACTGAATGAGGCATTACGTTGGAAGAGGTTCCAGGATGAGGATGTGAAAACGTTTGTGGGAAATTGATTCAAACATCGAGATACAGAGTTCTTTGCAGCCGGAATAAAAAAAAAACCTTGTAGCCCGTCGGAACAAGTGCATAAATGTTCAAGGATATTATGCTGAAAAGCATAAAGTATTGTTCTGTAAAAATAAACGCTTTTTTCTCCAGACCAATTTGTCTGTTTAATTATTGAATAACCCTCGTACATCCTAATTCATTACTGGCAAGATATTCTCTGCTACGTTTCTCCATCTTGTTAAATCTTAATATTACCTTACACAGTAATATTCGACCTAATACGCTGCTCAGTGACTTAATCAATTGACTTGCGCTTAAATTTTTTTCACTATCACTTTTACTTTTCCTTGATCCACTCACACAGATTTCCAAAGATGTATAAAACCACTTGCATCTCGCCATCGCCTATAATATACTCCTCTGAACTGTAACATATCCCAACCACAGCTGGATAATGGAATATTCTGGAAGATTTACGATGTCTGGAGGACTGTGCAACATTCTCCAAAATTCAGGAATCGTGTCCAACATTTTAGAAGGAACTTTTTGGTCAAAATCGGCCCATTCGGCACGTTATTCCCAGCTGCTTCACCGACTTCCCACGAAAAACCCACTGGTGCACTGCCTTCTTTTGACACCAATAGCTTCAAATCCGACCCCTGCAGATCCGACCCCTGCAGATCCGACCCCTGCAGATCCAAACCGAAACAACCTTCATGGCTGAGGGATAGAGGGCTGCCAATCGCATATAACGGCCATGGGGCAGTGGAGGTGCGCTGCTGAGATAGCCGCACGCACGGACAAACCACGTTTATACAGGGCGAATATAAATAAAACCCATGAACTGCATGGACTGTTCCCTACTGGGAGTGAAGGAAGAAAAGGTCCTATGAACATGCGTCCGGAAAAATGGCGCTGACAAATGAGTGTTCCTCTAACCACGTGCCGTGTGAGCCTCGTGTGTTGCACCCTGCCGGCCGCGGTGGTCTCGTGGTTCTAGGCGCGCAGTCCGGAACCGTGCGCCTGCTACGGTCGCAGGTTCGAATCCTGCCTCGGGCATGGATGTGAGTGATGTCCTTAGGTTAGTTAGGTTTCAGTAGTTCTAAGTTCTAGGGGACTGATGACCATAGCAGTTGAGTCCCGTAGTGCTCAGAGCCATTTGAACCATTTTGTTGCACGCTGTGGATTGACGCAGCGTACTGTAAGCAGCAGAATGGTTCGGTATTCGTGTCGGGAAGACGCCGAACTGGTGTTCGTGTGCGGCCAAACAGATGTGTTCGTGTGCGGCCAAACAGAAGGAAGCGGTCGAGAAGGAGCGCGGATTTACCAGAACAACTACCCTCACAGACACCCACCCCATCACACATTTCAAACCCTTTGTGGGCGTTGGTGAGATCATGTGTCCTTTCAGATAACGGAAGTGCAGGGAGGCAAAGACTGCGCGTACACATCGTCTGGCTGACCGGATTCTACAGGATATCGAGACGAACCCTAGTACAAACTCCAGGCAAGTGTCCCGGCAAGCTGGTGTAAGCCAAAGGAAAATTGTATGTCTCCTGTGTGACAGCCGCTAATATCACTATCATCTGCAACGAGTCCGAGGATTATCTACGGAAAGGATTTTGCCGATTGTTTTTGCACCAGTCCATCACAATTATGTGATTTCTGTCATCAGTCCACTTTAGCGACGACGCAACCTTTACCAGGATTGGCATCATCAATCTGCATAATCATCTGTTATGACGTCGATGCGATGCAGGTCTGTAGTGCTTCCCGGGACTTTGTTGTCGTTGTAGGCACACTGTTTCCGGACACATGTTCATAGGGCTTGTTTTCCTCCGTTTACAATCAGGAATCCGTCTCTGCAGTTCGTCCGTTTTATTAATGTTGGTCCTGTATAATGTTCCCCGTAGACAGAGTTGTACACGGATTCAGTTTGCTAAAGAACGGCATCAAGGGACCATCAAAAGCTGTTGTAATTGATATTGGCAGATAACTAGTTACAGTTAAGTGACCATTTTCAACGTGAAGGTGGTCATTTAATCATTACAACAGTTTTTGATGGTCCAGCGATGCCATTCTTCAACCGACTGAATACGTGTACCACACTCTACAGAAAGCATTATATAATGTGCCAAGAGATACTCAAAACATTCTGAGACTCACAGCTAGGCTAATAGTCTGCGTTCATGTATACTGCCGAATTGTTTTCTCCATTTTGTGTGGAACATCCAGAAGCACACCGATACTCAACTGCGGCGCGAAAATCTGGCAGATCATATACGAGGTACTATCCAAAATTTTCGGGACTGGTGCTGACATCTGTTGAAATCCTTACCTTTGGGCTAATGGTCACCATCACCCTCGAAGTAGTTACCATTCGAACGTAAACACCGGTCCCAGCGCTTCTGCCACTGGTCAAACGTTTTCTGGAAGTCCTGTTCTTTGAGGGCGTTTATCACCGCCAGCGATGCTTCTTGAATCCTCTCTAGAGTGTCGAACCGACGGCCTTTCAATTTGAGTTTCGGGTTTGAGAATGGCGCGAAGTGGCAAGGTGCCAAATCTGGCGAGTACGGTGGGTGGGGTACAACCGCCATGTTGTGTTTTGCCAAAAAGGTACTGGTGAGCAAGGACGTGTGACAGGGCGCGTTGTCGTGGTGCAGCAGCCAGTGTTCCCTTGACGCCAAAGTTTGGGGCGTCGTCGCCGCACGTTTTCACGGAGCAGTCACAAAATGTCACAGTAGTACGTGGAATTAACTGTTTGGTTGGGTGGAACGAATTCTGTGTGCACAAGTCCCTTGGTATCAAAGAAACCGATGATCATGTTCTTCATTTTGCTCGTCACCTGTCTCGCTTTTTTGGGTCTTGGAGAGCCTGGGCTCTTCCCCTGGGACGATTGTTGCTTTGTCTCAGGGTCATAACCGTAAATCCAGTTCTCGTCGCCGGTGATAACCCGTGACAAGAAGTTTGGATCATCAGATGCGCTCTGACGAAGGTCCGTGCACACTTCAACAAGCTGTGCCTTCTGATCGGCAGTCAAGATCCTTGGCACAAACTTTGCGGCGACACGATGCATGCCCAGTTCATCAGTCAACATTCGTTGACATGTCCCATGACAAATACCCACTTCATCCGCAAGGTCCTGAATGGTTCGACGTCGATCTGCACGAAACAATTGTTGAAGTTTGGCAACAATGTGTTGTGCACCTAATGGGCCTTGCAGTGTGAGCATTATCTTCGACGTCTGTACGGGCGGCCCTGAACCGAGCATGCAACTCAGACACGCGCGTACGGCTTATGCTCTGTCCCCCAAACATGTATTGAATCATTGCAAGGGTCTCCGTAGCACTATTACCGAGATTCACATAGAATTTGATACACACGCGCTGTTGTGTTCGCGGATCCATCGTTAAATCGCCACACACCAAACACGTAGTATTACGGAAGTCACTGTGGACACGCGACACGCCCTCCCACACTGGCTCATCAGATATACAGCTCTCGCCACCTAGCAGTGCAAAGATCTATTACTCCTACTTCCCAGATGGCAGCACCATAGAGATGGGCAAACTCGTTCATCCTTGGGAACTAGTTCACTGCTGATCGTTCTTTTTTGGGAACCGTTCATTTTTACTCGTTCACCGTTCATTTTTACTCGTTCACCGTTCATTTTTACTCGTTCACCGTTCATTTTTACTCGTTCACCGTTCATTTTTACTCGTTCACCGTTCATTTTTACTCGTTCACCGTTCATTTTTACTCGTTCACCGTTCATTTTTACTCGTTCACCGTTCATTTTTACTCGTTCACCGTTCATTTTTACTCGTTCACCATTCATTTTTACTCGTTCACCATTCATTTTTACTCGTTCACCATTCATTTTTACTCGTTCACCATTCATTTTTACTCGTTCACCATTCATTTTTACTCGTTCACGATTCATTTGTGCTTGGTATATGGTTCTTATGTAAAACTGAAAACTAGTAGCGTAGGTGACAGAAGGATGGAGGGCACCAAGAGGGGGCACTTGCCTCCCCCATGGAGTATAGAGTTTTTATTCTTTACGGAATTCTTACACACTTTCAGAAGTAATTTCTGTGATCCTGCAGAGCCTCTCGTTTAGCCAACCGTAGCCTTATGTGGCTCATCGCAGGGAAATAATATAGGGTGGCGCACGGAAAACCGGCCCCGAGTACAGACTGCTCGCAAATTACGGACGATGTGTTGCCCGTTACGAGCAGATACAACAAATAGACAAACATGTAATAATTAGGCAGTGAAGAAATAACAAACTAATGCAAGCAACAATTGGGAAACAATCCATGAGGATGTGTAGAGAGCTGGAGAAGAGAACATGAAAATCTCACGCGACGCGCGTGGGCTATAGCTCATGTAGTCTTGAAAACCTGTTGGTGGCTGTTTCCCAACTTAATAGAACACAAGTGTCTAGTATAAAATTCTTCGTTTCGACTTCCACTACATAGCTATACTGTGTTGTAAACAATAATCGTTTACACCCTATATATACTTCACGTTGTCCCTGAGTTCATAGGCGAAGTAGAGACTTTATGAAAGCATAAAATAAAATGTGGTTTTCTCATACTTGCGTCACACGCTTAGTAAAAATTAGGTTTTTATGTTGCATAATTAAAGTTAATGCAGCAATAATAATAATAATTAAATTCGCAGTAATAAAATTTTTGGTTTGAAAGCTGCTTCTGAACAAATGTTTTTCAGATAATAAGTAAAAACGATTTTGTGGCAATCTATCTTTTCAAATGGAGAGGCACCGCTTTTCCTACTGAGCCAAAATGACCCACAACCCACTTTTTTTTTTCTCAGAGAAGCCAAACTAGCAGGTAATGCAAATTGGGAACAACCAAACTTAAAAATAATTAGAGCCTTCCTAAATGTAATGTTTTGTATATGAAAGATACACGAAAATCGTTTTATACGAATTTTCTTACACTAAAAATTAAGCAAATTATTGAAAGTTAGCTGCTAAATCAAGTCGATGAAACCAAAAAATATATGAATAACAAAAAAAACCTTGCCTTGTTATAAATATGTCTTCTGTTGTTCATCGATATAATGAAGTGAGCTGATATGCCCTTTTGTTACCTGAAAAGACATGCCTATTACATATAACGTAATTTATGTGTAATCTACGTAACTATAAAATACTTTTTGATTACCGGTCGTGGACGCTGAATAGCCAGAGTCAAGTGCAAGAACAGTTTGGAACACATGTAAAATAGGCGAGCGCGGTGAACGAAACGAACAACTGGATACTGAACTAACTAGGAGCAGTCGGCAATGGAACTGAGCCAGGTAGTCATGCGAAGAACGACGAGTGCGCCCGAGGGAGACCTAGACTGAGACGAGCACGCGACCGAGGCTGGAACGAGAACTGCCGAAGTGACCGCCGCGACCGAAGTGAACTATGAACCGATCGTGCCTTGGAATTCGTTCCTCGAAGTTCCTCGGTCCTTTCGTTCATCTTGGTGAACCGTTCCTTTGCACCCGTTCGTTCGCGAACTACCCATCTCTACAGCACCAGTCCCGAAAATTTTGGATTCCACCTTGTATAACAAGGCTACCTCTTCTTAAGATTAATAGCCATGTCGAAGCAAATAAGTAAAGTTAGGACTTACGCAAGCTCGGAGTGAGGGAGAAAGATGAAGAAAAAAGAAACCATCCCAGAATGTAGGGAAACCGAGAAAACCCTGAGCCTGGATGAGTGAATGGTGATTCGAACCACCAACCTTCCGAATTCGAGTCCAGTGTTTTACCACTGCGCCTACTCCCTGACTCAATTCGGAGCATGCACAAAGAACGTGAAGGAAAAAACTGACCGATAAGGAGCCGCCAGACGACAGGCAGAGAGCGAAACCTGAACAGAGGGTGTGCAGACAGGTCACTTGGAGGACTGCCCTTGAGACGCTGCGGTGCCCTGGCGAGAGTCGGGCTACTGGCGCGGTGCAAAGGTCACCGGTCACGCCGCGCCGCGCCACCTGCGCCCTCAAACAGACGCCGCACGGCTTCCCGCAGACCACACCATTACGTCCGCGCGCAAAGCCACCCTCGTCACCAACTCTACACGCTCGCTTTACTGATAAAGAGGTGTCGGCTGCTTAGTAGCTGTGGCTTCTGAAATCGTCAGTTGTTTATGGTTAACCACGACCTCCATGCGGACCCGAGGGCAGCGCCGCCTGCTACAGTTTGCAAGAATCCATAATGTACCTTTGTCGCTGAGAAAATGTCAGACCACGGTTACAAACTTGGTGACTTTGATACCCGACCTACCTTAGGATTTCTTCTGGCAATCTTTTTTGTACTTGAAAAATTCCGTTTGCAGCCTGGTTGGGAGTTTATATTAGGTACTTGATACGATACAGCTCTGTGTTAAGATGATAACTCGAGCTTTTCTAAGTTTTGCATTTCAGATATTGAGAAACCATGCCTTCGCTGGGTCAGTGACTCAGACGTCCAAGGTTTGATACTAGGGTCAAAACCGCATCCATTTTTGGGGCGGAAAGCTCTGTCTGCTCAGCCTAAATTGAGAAGCTCGTTGATGGCATAAGCAGGTGCACTGGCTCGTAATATATGGAAGCAGTGTTGAGTTGAAAAGCATTGTACCAGGCTGGTAACCACAAAGCACTGGTTTCTTTAGCATTCACAGTTAGGCATCCCATAATTCAATGCAAGATAACCTTTGACGCCGTTTTTGTTGTATATCATCTGTAAAAATATTTCCAGCCTCGGTGGTCGAGCGGTTCTAGGCGCTTCAGTCCGCAACCGTCCTTCTACGGTCGCAGGTTCGAATCACGCCTCGGGCATCGATGTGTGTGATGTTCTTTAGTTAGTTAGGTTTAAGTAGTTCTAAGTCTAGGGGACTGATGACCTCAGAAGTTAAGTCCCATAATGCTCAGAGCAATTTGAACCATTTTTGTAAATATATTTGCCTAAGTAGGTAGTACAATATTGTTCGTACACACGAAAAAGAATGTTTCGCTGGATGAAGGAAAGCATTACTTATACAAAAGCTTTAAGCATTTTTGAGCTCACTATATATACTGTCATTTCCAATCGGTGTTTAGTAGTAGCACAAATGTGGAAACCATTTAGAGCTGCACCGAGACGAATAGTCTCATACCTCGACAAGGTTGAACGATAAATAAAATTGGGAAATTTTGTTGTTGTCGTTGTTCACATATCGAAGACTGTATAACTTGCAACCAGTGTTGGTGATATTCACGTGGAGCAGCCGTTTAAAGGTGGCTTAAATACCATTGCAGTTGGAACTAGAATCGTAATTGTACTACATGCATACGAGAAAAACTCCACATTATCACAAATAGCGAAATTATTATAGCTTCATTACCCCATGTTAGTGCAGGGGGCATTGCATGTGAAATTGACGTAAGTTGGTTGAAAAAGAGATTTTAGGATTCAATAGGCATCATGCATCGTCAGCAGTTCCACGATTTTTTGGCAAAGCGGGCTTCTGTTTGCGTATTGTACGGAAATGGTTGAAGTGAGCGGCAAGAGGCGTAATAAGGAAGGCGTCTTCCACGGGACTTCTCTCAGCGCAACTACAGTAAAACAAAGGCGTTTCCTCCTTCAGGGAGAGTTTCGGGAGACAGCACGGTCCTATTGTGCTGCCAATACAAAACTGTCAGATCTGCGGACACGATAGCCAGCAACTGGTGAATGAACCAACTAGAGAGATCAATATAAAAGTCAGTCAGGGATAATGGACGCAGCACGAACTAAACGAATGAGAGGAAAAGGAAAGAGAGCATAGAGGAGACGTCCCCGCAAGGATTTCACTATTATTGAGGCGGAACTTAGAGATCTAAGATCTAGTATTGGCGGCGTGGGCCACGGGAACCTCCTGTTTCTCGCTCAGACGGGGTTATGAGCTACAGCGTGTAGTGGTGGGTGGCGGAGAGCACGGCAAGTAGTGCATTGACATTGTTTCAGCAGCAAGCGTGTGTAGCACGTTAGTACTACACTGTTAGCATCACGATTCGTCTTGTGAACCACAGGCTCCGAGATTCATTAGCAGCTTACTGCGGACTGAAAGGGACAGGAACACAGCGGGAGACGCCTTCCCTTAAGCGGGAAGTTATTATTTAAACGAGTCGTCTCCGTGTTCGATGTCGCTGAATCGTTCGTTACACATTGAAGTTGGACCCTGAAGCAGGTGGTTCGAATCCTGGTAATAGAAGGAGTATTTCCTCTTACAGAAATTGGCCAGCAGTAACAGAGTTGGCTGTGCGCAGTTTTTGTCGCCGGACAGTGCGCTGATATTCTATGTTTAACTTTAAGAGAGTTCTGCGTGTTACACCGCAGTGTAAGGGATCGTATGAGAGTATAGGGATGCATTGGTGTACTCGTCGAAACTCGTACAGCTGTTGGAGAGTAAAACGGTGCGTGACAGTAGCACGTCCCACTTACTCCTCTGTTCCCTTTTCGCACATAACGCGAGAACACTAATTTCCTTTAGAAAGCAAACTAATCTTTATGTCGTACTGACTGTAGATTGTCTTTCACTGTTACGAAAACATAGCTGTATCCTTATGGCCACAATTAGTTACATAACGTTATTAATTCACGTGTTTTTATTGTTTTACAGCCATTTACTACACGTCACTTACTATACCTGACAGAGGCTGCCAGTAACATATCTAGTAATATAAGCGGAAGCTATTCATTCGGAACTTGAGCTAATTCCTTTTATTTTATGTTTTTTAATTGGTTCTTGTTTTCAGTATTCTATTTTTACAACAATGTTACCATCAGTTGCTGTTAACATACCTCTTTGCTGTATACATAATTTAAAATGTTGTATGTTACCATGATTGTTGAATATGTACGATCTGTTTAGAGTTCCAGCTAACGGGTCTAAATTCGCACTGTAAATTGAACTGAATTGGCTCTTGACTGACACTATAAAATAAAATGAAATACTTCTTAACACTTTGTACCTTCCTGTTGCTTGTCTCTTATATATAAATTAGCTGGATACTTTCATGTCATGCGCAGTTAAAAAGCAAGCAGCACCTTCCATGGGGTAAACGTATTGTGGCGTCATGCGGTAGTAAACTCGGACATCTTTGCAATCAGTTCACAGTTCTGATAAAAGTAGTTTCCATAGATCACGCTTAGTGAATATTTTTGCTTTGACTTACATGTGTCTTTAAGCGAAACCTAAAACCTTGTCTCCTGAATGTGTCGTGGACATGGGAAAACCCGAAACGCCTAGTGCAGCTAATGACAACATGAATTAGTAATAGAATATTGCTAGTTGCGATCATAAACAATCAACTCTATCGTCTGTGTGAACACAGTTGATTGGAGTTATCTGGAGGAAGATAACAGCACATTACTTTATCTGTGAACTTTTTAACAATGCAGAGAGGAATTTCCCGGTTTCTACCAAAGTTCATTGCTGGTAGGCAACCATTTCTGCCGATGAGCGTATGATTATTAATAGTAATTGTAAGCCCGTAAAATCAAAAGCTTAATGCATACAGGGCGGTAGCAAATTCCCGTTACAAACGTCTAGGACTTAAGCGTTTTAAATAGGAATCCATGTCGGGATCGTACCGTTTTCGTTCTACGACCGTTTCAGTTCACATGTGTGACGTGTCTACGTCTGCTGACAGAAAGAGAAAAGTGTCAGAGGTGCTTGTCCTGGTTATGCAATAGGGTAGGCAGGACGACGTGCACTTCTTCAGACGGTCACCTGATGTCACTTAACGCCTGCCTTCCGTCAGTACTGTTCTGTACATACGGTGTGCTGGGTTCTTCTTTGTTTTGGAACAATGTAGACCCGTAATGTTCTAAGTGTTAATACAGATGTGCTTAAGAGATAAAGGGATGTCTCATTACGTTTCTTTTCGAATTGTTACCTAATAGTTGTACTACGTCACGCCTAATTCAATTCCTCAGGCAAAAGTGGACGAGTAAAACAACTGAATTGAAACCGTCATAGAAGGAAATGTTACGTTTGCGGACATGGGCTCCTATTCAAAATATTGTGTCCTCACTCCCCTCTGCAAGTCCTAGAAGTTTGACTGAAATATCCGAACACACTGTATGCGCACAATTAAGTACAAATGTAATAACGTCCTTCCGAAAAATAAATTATACTGAATAGTTACACCCGTATGCTTATTTACGTGTTTGCAATGACGAAGTTGGGGTTCAGGAGAAATACCTCGTAGAGTTTGGTATAAAAATGTATTAGCATCCATTTCACTGTGTAGTAAGTGAATCACTGCATCGGATGTAGAGTACTCGTAAACTCAACAAACAAAAAAAGGTTCAAAGGGCTCTGAGCACTATGGGACTTAACATCTGAGGTCATCAGTCTCCTAGAGCTTAGAACTACTTCAAACCTAACTAACCTAAGGACATCACACACATCCATGCCCTAGGCAGGATTCGAACCTGCGACTGTAGCGGTCGCGCGGTGTTAGACTGAAGCGCCTAGAACCGCTCGGCCACACAGGCCGGCTCGCAAACTCAGCAAGGTGAAGTTCGTGCTTCATAAGAATTTCGCGGTCCTAATTCATCGCAAGATGACGAGCGAAACCGCACAGCAAAACATCGCACTCACGGTGGATGAAGTTCTTACTGAACTGATCATGACGGTCACGTAGGTGTCCTTATTTTATCCGGGATAGCAAGGCTTCGCAGTCCGGTTATTTACAACGTGTTATCGCTATTATTGCTAGGAGTACTTGTAATGGAGCCGTAACACGGCTCACATCGCCTTGCTGTGAATATAATCGTTGAGAACGAGGTAATAGCACGGGCAGGCAAAGCAGGGGTCATTACGTTCGCCGCACGCTGCACTCGACACCCCGCAGCGGAAATTGCCAGCCGCCCGTCCACCTGTGGGACGTCTCTTGCCACGTCACCCCGTCAGAATGGACAGGTACTTACAACAGACAGCACTCCGATAAGGCAAAAAAAGTGTCCGACATCAGCAAAACGAACACCGGTCGCTTATTTCGCAAATAGCATATCTCATCTTACCGTAGGATATGCACCAGGTACACGTATCAGCGTAAAAAATACTTTTTAGAACCACACAGCGCAATCATTTGCACGATACGGCTACACCGTTTACATATCCATAGGCTGGAGGACTGCTGTATCCTGTCAGAAACCGACAGTTTTGGAGTCGACAATTTTATTCAGCAATGTTGCTGTTCTCTGGAATTACAGGTTAGGGGAAGATAAAGAGTATAACCGGATAAATGAACTGATATTTCGATCAATATGAAATCGGAGATAATAATACATGCAGTGTTTAGGGAAGACCGGAAATGACTCTGTAGATGTAAGAGAAAATGAGATGGATTTTGCAAGAAACGGTAATGTGAAACAAATGCCTTTCGCGGCTGTGCTAGTTGGACACTGACGGCGAGGGTTGTTCGCTGGTTGCGTGAATAGATGACTGATTGCAGGTAGACATGTGCTGGTCAGACAGCACGCCACGGAGGAAGCGGCCTGCCCGCACCCAGAGCGCCTGGTGGGGTCGACCTCTGTGGCAGCCGACCAACGGTAAGGGTACTGGAAGGAAGGCGATAACAAATCCTCTCCACCAGTACTTCAACATACCTTGAACCATTTGCTGCCACCAGAGCTCATTAACTAGTACGGGCCTTGGCGTTATATCCTATTTTGAATGTTGCTACAGATCCCGACAGTTCCTAGGAAGCTCATTTCAAGTTAACCGTATCTCCGAGAGGCTACAGCTCATGCTTTGCATGCTGCAGTGAAATTTGGAAAATCCAGTTTGAAGGTCGGCAGTCGTACACGGCAACGCGTCCAACAGAAAAGCACGTTATCAAAAGAATTCCATATATCCAAGCCCCACCGATATCGACAGAGAAAATTAACAAACAAAATCTCTGCCTCCACAAAACCCTTTGCCGACAACAACAGCCACACTCTTTGGTTTGTTTATATTTTGTAAAGTATGTGGGAGTCGCCATCGGTGGAAACGTGCCTGTTTCACTTGACATTTAACAATACTGGAAATTATACATTACATGTTCCAGAGCAGTGCCTGCCACAAGAATAAAAACAGTGAGCAATACCATCAAATTAGTCTTACAATCTTAATATTCTTCCCACATACAGTGCTCACTTTTTCGTCTCTATATTTGCCACAGATGCACGACCCCCACGATACTCCAAAGTAAATTGTATCATCTGATGATGAATCGCCAGGCGATTGGAAACCGGTCATGAATAAATAAAAATTGAAGAGAAAACGGCGATTGGTTGCAGTAATTCCTGAAACCTTTAACCATCTTGAAATAAGAACAAAGTGAGACGTGTGAACGAAAATATCCGTCAATCTGAAATCTCTGCAATCATGCAAAGGATTGTAAAGGTACCAAGCAAAATAGACACAAAAGTTGTAAGTACTTAGCACAACTGAAAATACAAACGATGCTCTATGACTGTAGAAAGACAAAAGATAAGAATGGAAAGCTACTTAACACCGAAAAAACTCGTAATTTACAAACACGTGTCAGTAAGTCAATAAGAATGTGTCCAGTCCGTGAAATACATCAATATGGTAGGATTTATCGTAACATTCTGAGGACCTAACTCGTTGGTGATGAAGAGAAAGATGAAGAAAATTCGCTAGATGGGACTAATGCAGTAACGACAGTACTTTACTTGATCAGATATATGAAGGCTTGCAGAAAAATGCCTCAGATTTTTTTCTCTGTTCTCAGCATCGGTTGAGGTATTACATGACATATATATTACTAGGTCGACTTTGGCGCATCACAGACGGAAGTTGTAATCTCTACGGCTAGAGAGCTTCGAACTGTAGCGTATAACGTGGCGCTGCGTGAGAAACAGCGTGCTGTAACGGAGTTTCGAATTCGAAGAGTTGGTCCACACGTGGAGCACCCGTTCCTTCAGCATGAAAATGCCGGACCACACACGAGTGCTGCGACATCTCCAACAATCCGACGCCTTCGGTTCACTGCCATCGATCATCCTCCAATGCAGCCCCGACTTGGCCCCATCCGGTTTTCATCTCTTTCCAAAAACTTAAAAAAGACCTTCGAGGACTTCACTCTGATAGTGATGAAGCGGTGCAAGCGGAAGTGAGGCTGTGGCTCCGTCAACAAAGACAAACGTTCTACAGTGACGGTAGCAACAAACTGGTCTCTCGTTGGCGAAAAAGTGTTCGTCACCACGGTGACTTTGTTGAAACATGAAGAATGACTATGTAGACATGAAGAATAAAGCTGTAGAATGTTAATGACGTTTGTTTTATTTAAAAGGTGTCTGAGATTTCACATAAAAATTCGGCGGAATTATTTGCGAGCACTCCCTCGTATTTGACCTGTTTTGCTTTTGTCAAAATCCCATTAGCGCCGGAATTAATTTTTGTGATTTTTTAAAAATGAGTTATTATGTCTGTAAAAGGCATAAATTACACAACAGAGTTGTTTCGACGAAAGTCATTACCGCCATTAGCGAGATATTTGATGTCGGCATATGGCAACGCTAGGCGCTTTCACTACCTAAATTTATATCGATTACAGCTTCAACTAAAATAAGTAGGTTATTGAAATTTCTTATTACAAACACAAGTTTTGTGCAAATTTATTATTCAGTCTTCATCATACAACTGATACTTTATAACACAGTACAATTAATAATCAAAAATCAAACCTTGAACTCAGCATTATTTTACATGAAATGGAATAAAACAGTCAATACACAAGCCCACACTACACTTCGAACACATTGTTCTCACAATAGATTTACAGTCCATATGTGCACACCTTCTCTTCTCCTTTCCTTCTGTGTGCTGGGCGAGGCGGTCAGTCTTATCAAACCTAACTGAATCTGATATGCGGCTGTCTGAACATGCCCTTGATGCAGATGGTCTCCCGGCTCCTTTTGGTAAAGGTTGGTGTCTTTGCAAGTTGCTACTTCTCTCTTGAAATCAAGATGAGAAATAGTTTGGTTTCTTCCCTCAGATACAGATGGCTCTGGTATATTTGGACGTTGTGTAGCTGTTTCAGGTACAATTGGATCTTGTGCAGTACGCATCGATGGTGCTGACGGATTACAGTGCTCATAATCAACACCGATCCTTCCGTTATTTGGCATCCTTATTTCAGCATTAGCTCGTAGTTGACGAGAGGACAGGTTGTGTAATAATCTGTAAGAATAAGAAATGAAATAGCAAATTATAATAAACTCTGCATCAGTATACAAACAATTATAAACCAATGATAGGCATACTTACCCGCCAACATGTTCATTTCCCGAATCTTCATCTGTGTCTACGTTCGGATCTGGGGGCTCAACAAACACATCACCTTAAATATCGTCATTATAAAGAATCTCCAGCGCCTGAGAAACCTCTTCTAAAACAAAAAAGAAAAAAATTCATGCTTTTACTGAGTACAAGCGCCTAGCGTTGCCATATGGCAACACCGACGTTCAAACTGCCTAAATGAACGTAATTTATTTCACAGCAAGCAGTAACCTCCAAACTATATATATTTGAGTATTTAAAGCACAACCATACTAAAAAACCAAATTATATATCGTAAGTTACTGTGTAAAACATACTTACTCGAACTTGTACCCCATTTTTCTTAGTCATTCAGCAAACGACGACTTCCAACACTGCTTACGCCGCAGAATTTAAATGTATTGTTAAAACTGTTGCATTGTAGTGATCTTTACAGTCTTGCGGAACGGAATCCAGTGCTGCCAACACTCTCGCTTCGTTGGTATCGTGGAATCAACGATTTTGAAAAAGTGTTACAAACGTTGCCATATGGCAAAATACGGCGCTAATGGGTTTGGTGGAAACAGATGTGATTGATTTTTTAATTTTCTGTGCTGCTAATTTTGATGCCATTACTATAGTTAACAGTAGGGAAAGGAGGAAGAAAATAATCGACGAGGAGGTTAGCAGAGGCAGACCACAAGCTCGGACTGGGAAGGATGCGAAGGGAACTTCGTAGTGTCCTTTCCAAATGGACCATGCTTACATTTTCTTTGAGCAGCTTAGGCAAGGGACAGAAGGCTAAATCTCGACGACCGGACGGAATTTGAACGCGGTTCCCACAGACACGAGGTAACAACGGAGCCTCATGGCTCGGTCTAGCTTTAATAGTGCCGTTTTACTATTTCGCGTGTTCAGATTACGTGCTTTCTACCCATCTGGGTACAAAAGCGCCCTCCCGTGGAAAAAAGGAAAAAAGAAGCAATACGAGTTACGCTGCGGTTCACTTAAACATGAATTTTCCTCTCTGGTCAAGGGCTTTAGAGCGGACGAACTCAAAAGCCGCGTTCGATGAACGCTGTGCGCAGTTGTGTTGCGCCGCGAAGACTGGCTAAGCACGGGCAACCTGTTGCTGTGTCTGGCTGGCTGGGTGGCTTGCAGTCAAAGCGTATAATCCTCGACAATGCGACAAGAGAACTCTGTCTCGCTCTCCCGTCGCGCACCGCACAGATCAGCAACAGCTCTTCGGCGCCTTTCGGCAGAATCCACTCTGGAAAGTGATGCTGCCTTACAACTGCAGTGCCAGGAAGGTATCACGCGAATTTCCCAGCCGTATAGAAGTCACTGTTCAGTCTGTTCCCTCATAGAGGCTTCCTTGTAAAGTATGTTTGCGTAGTGCAGTATACCTCCTGTCCCTGTAAGTAACATTGCGTCGTGTTTGGAGCATTCCGACATTTTCAGTCGGGAGCACCTTGTAGACTAACACCAGTTGCCTCTGAATTGTGCACGTAGTGCGGACTCAGGGACAAAGCGGCATTCCTCGTTTCAGATTAAGTGAAACTGCGGCGTCAGGGAGCTATGGTCAACATTCATCAAGTGCTGCCCCCTCCGGAGGCGGACGGGGGGACGAGAAATTGTCCATAACATCATCAGAGTCTGCTGAAAGAGTCCACGCTTAGGTCATTGTTACGTATGGCCTTCCTCCAACTCGCGATTCATATTTTATTGAAGCTTACGCATCTGTAATCTACAGACTGGCAATGGCAGGGAAAGCGTTTCTGAAGAAGAGAAATTTGTTATCATCGAGTATTGATTTGTCAGGAAGTCGTTTCTGAAAGTATTTGTATGGAGCGTAGCCATGTATGGAAGTGAAACATGGACGATAACTAGTTTGGACAAGAAGAGAATAGAAGCTTTCGAAATGGGGTGCTACAGAAGAATGCTGAAGATTAGATGGGGAGATCATACAACTAATGAGGAGGTATTGAATAGGATTGGGGAGAAGAGAAGTTTGTGGCACAACTTGACTAGAAGAAGGGATCGGTTGGTAGGACATGTTCTGAGGCATCAAGGGATCACTAATTTAGTATTGGAGGGCAGCGTGGGGGGTAAAAATCGTAGAGGGAGATCAAGAGATGAATACACTAAACAGATTCAGAAGGATGTAGGTTGCAGTAGGTACTGGGAGATGAAAAAGCTTGCACAGGATAGAGTAGCATGGAGAGCTGCATCAAACCAGTCTCAGGACTGAAGACCACAACGACAACAACGCATCTGTTTAAAAAGGGGTGTCCAACCCGTGGCTCTCGGACCGAATGCGACCCAAAGCAAGTATCAGCCCTGTCTAAGTGAGCATCTTTCACTCGATCGCTTAAAAAATAAATCCCTGTATGTAAAGTTACAATAAACAAAATTTTCTCCCGCCACACGATGCTATTCCCTCGTTGGTCTCTCTCTCTCTCTCTCTCTCTCTCTCTCTCTCTCTCTCTCTCTCTCTCTCTCGTTATGCGGTTATTGTTGGTGTTAAGTACGTTGTGTCTGACCCAAAAATCTTCTTCCTCCAAATAAGCCAAAGGGCTGGACACCCCTGCTTTAAAATAGAGGACCGAACGAGATGAAGCAGTGGTTAGCACATTCGGGAGGTGCAAGGGTCAAATCTTCGACCAATCATCCAGATTTACGTTGCTCCGTAATTTATATAAATCAATTAACGCGAATGGCGACCCGGTTTCTTTGAAAAGTCCACGGCTTATCTTGTTCACCATGTTTGTACCATCAGAGCTTGTACTCCGTCATCTTGAACTTCGTCGTAGACTGCACGTTAGAGCCTTTCTTTTCTAATTAAACGGCAAAACTTCTTGTGTAATTAAGTGATTCGCGTGATTTTTACAGAAATCTATCTGGTGGATTTCTGATAGCGGTTTCGACTACAATGAGTTGACATTAGTCGATTTTAAGTGACTGTGACGAGCGCTAGATGATGACGACTAGATTCTCATGCCTTGTGTGTGTGTGTGTGTGTGTGTGTGTGTGTGTGTGTGTGTGAGAGAGAGAGAGAGGGGGGGGGGTTGGTGGGGGGGGGGGGGGGAGACACGTGCTGTGATCCACGTGCACCAAACTGTTTGCGTGGGCGGCTTCTGCTAGCGATCGAGATAGGCAGTGCCGTATTATCCAGCCAGCAGCCTCTGTGGGTGTGGGGTAAACAGTGGCTGTTTTCGGCCCCGCCACGAGCCCCTCGCTGCGACCTTGCAGCAGTGTTTGCTCTTAGCGTTTGCGAATACGCTGTATCCCCGCATGCTTGCGATCGGAGCATTTTATACTAGTCCCGTCGAGAGTCTTCATGCTGAAGCCGGTGAATTGCCACTGCCCTACCCGCGCGATATACTGCTTTGTCGGTATGCCTGTCGGCTACTGTCAATGCCCGACCACCCGTCTTATCGTTCCTTTTTTGACGACTCCCTCGATCGTCAATACGGGTTGTATGTGTCTGCCCTGCTACCCCCTGGAGTTCGCTTTCGTCGCCTCCTTCAACACCTTGATTTTTCACTCCCTGCAACCCTTAGAGTGGGCGAGAGCCACACGCCACCTTGGCTCCAGGCTCAGGTTCGCGTTCACCTTGACCTCAGCTCGCTCCCAAAGGAGGTTACCCCCGGTTCGGTATACCGCTCCCGTTTTGTCGAACTTCGTTCGAAGTTCATTAATATGACCTTCATTTATACAGATGGCTCTAAGACCAATGACGGAGTCGGTTGTTCTTTTATTGTCGGGGCACAAAGTTTCAAATACCGGCTCCATGGCCATTGTTCGGTCTTCACAGCTGAGCTCTTTGCCCTCTACCACGCTGTTCTTTACATCTGCCGCCACCGACATTCTGCTTATGTCATCTGCTCCGATTCCCTGAGCGCCATCCAGAGCCTCAGTGATCCGTATCCGGTTCACCCTTTCGTGCACCGGATCCAACGCTCTCTTCAGCAGCTGGTGGACGACGGTTCTCCGGTTAGCTTTATGTGGGTTCCTGGCCATGTCGGTATCCCTGGGAATGAAGCTGCAGATGCCGCGGCCAAGGCTGCGATCCTCCAGCCTCTGACAGCTTCTTGTTGTGTCCCTTCATCAGATTGTAGCAGGGTCATTTGTCGGCGCATTTTATCGCTGTGGCATGCCGATTGGGCAGCACTTACGGACAACAAGCTTCGGGCCTTGAAACCTCTTCCCGCGGCTTGGACGTCCTCCTCACGCCCTTCTCGGCGGGAGGAGGTAGTTTTGGCCCGGTTACGAATTGGACACTGCCGGTTCAGCCATCGCCATCTGCTGACGGCTGCGCCGGCGCCGTTCTGCCCATGTGGGCAATTGCTGACGGTCCGCCACATTTTAACGTCCTGTCCGGATTTTAACACACTGCGTCTTGATCTTGGCATGCCATGTTCTCTAGAAGCCATTTTAGCGGATGACCCACGAGCAAGTTTTATCAACTTGACAACCCTCTCTAAGGACATTTGATTATGCTGTTTTCTTTTTTTTTAATCCTATGCCTGTCAGTCTGTCTTTTATCGTGTTTTCCGTTTCGTTGCTGTTTCAAACTTGTGACTCGCGGTGCATTCCTAACGTAGTCTGGGCGCTAATGACCGTTGAAGTTGTGCGCCCTAAAACCACAAAAAAAAAAAAAAAAATCCCCGCATGCAAAGGCTATCTGATGATTGTGATTTCGAGCTCTTAGAGTCTGACAAAGCTCCGTTTATTGTTGTCAGGTTCGTGGTACCGGTCAACAAATTTTACTGTGTTTGTTCCACATTTCCTCAACGTACAATTCCATGGAGATTAGTAAGTTTTCATTGTCGGTTTCCTTTAATAGTGATCCCTCGAGCTATTGGATGCCATCTAATGTCACATATATAGCATGAAGAAGTTAGCAATGTAACCGTGTCTTTGGTTCTGTAAAGACGTGAGTTACATCAAAGTGCAACTCGTGTGAATCGACGGACATTTCTGGCATTACAAAAATGTCAGTTTTCATCTGTGGTGGTATTGGGAGTTCAGGTAGTAGTTGACGTATTTTAGAATTATTTGTTTGGACACTGCCGATAAACCTCTACGTAAATAACCCAAAATTTTATGTTCTCCTCTCGTGGATAAAATTAACACGGAGGCCGTCTTCTGTTTAAAATGTTAGATTTCTAGAACAAATAATGGAAACACTGCCTGCATCACAGAGCGAAATAAGGCTCCATTCGCGAAAAACACACAAATATTCTAAAGCGTATTGCGATTACAAATGAATGGTGCTATTCCATGGTCCCGTTGTGACGGGTGTTTGGTTTGCATTTTATTACTCCTTTACAATATTTACCTTAAACTAATGTAAAAGGATTCTTTCTGATGAAGTGGACGGGCAAAAGTATGTTGATCAAACAGATGTTAACTTGCACTGATTACCAGCAACATTAGACGAAGAGAGTGAACGTGTATTAATTTGAAGGGAAAAAAAAAAAACCTGCCTCTTGGTGCCGTCCCTGAAGTTGCCGGCGCGTTGCAAGAGGTCTGTGTAATAATGTAACTGCTGTCAGCACTTCTTTGAAGCTTGTGGACATTGCTCGGAAAACGAGAAGTATTTATTCCAGACACTTAAAAATTTCGCATCCGTATAGCCACGGGCTGGCGTTGTAGTTTTCTACAGCTGGAGTTTGAAATTCCTTGAGAGACTGCGTGATTTAAAAAAGCAGACTCAGATTAAAGTGCGATCGATATGCTAGCGGTGGACTGCAGTCAATCCCGCGACCGGAGATCATAATATGTACGTGTCGCGCTAACGTCCGAGGGCTTTCCCCTAATCATTGCCGCTGTGGTTCTCACCTTTCTACCTGCAACGGTCGTTCGCTGCAGCACGGGAGTCCAGAATGCGTTCACCTCGAGGCTTTTCGCTTTCTTGTTGAAGCTATTGTCATGATGGTGGATTTCTATAGCGACCCTGAACAAGCGGATGTGGTAGCTCTTCTGCACAACAAGAACCGTGTCGGCGAATTTCATTACGTGATCGGTCTCGCACAGCGCATGCGCAGCCACGGCCGACGGCCGATTTCTCCAGCTGTCTCAACCGGCAATGTCGGTTATTTTCGTTGATCCTAGTGTTGATTGATCGTTCATTCATTCCAACATAGACTTTTCACGTAGCAAGGGGGTCCCTTTCATCCATCGCCGACCTGAGACACTTTTTGATGTTCTTTATCGGTTTATAAATATCCTTCACGCTATGCTGGGCGCAATAAATGCCGATTCTGTCCACTTTGGGAATGTATGGCAGAAAGGCCATACCAGACATTTCTTTTTTCGAGGTCACTTCGCCGATTGTTTCACTCCGTGTACTTATTACATAAATGGTGGAGTATCCATCGCTCCTCAGAACGACTTCCACATGTTGCATCTCGCGTCTCAGGTGCTGTGGTTCGCAATTCGCCTGGCACGCTTTACAAGCGTATTAATCATCCCACTTTTCTGGGTCGGTTGATGATTTGACAGTTTATGCAGATACCGATCCCTGTGTGTCCGTTTTCTATACACACTCTATCCTAGGTTTTCACCATCCCTCGTGACGAGCACGTCTAGGGAGGTGCTGTTGGCCCCTAGCTAATCGCCGGCCGGAGTGGCAGAGCGGTTCTAGGCGCTACAGTCTGGAACCGCTACGGCCGCAGGTTCGAATCCTGTCCCGGGCATGGATGTGTGTGATGTCCGTATGAGAGTCTGGTTTAAGTAGTTCTAAGTTCTAGGGGACTGATGACCTCAGATGTTAAGTCCCATAGTGCTCAGAGCCATTTGAACTATTTTGAACACAACGAAGGTATCATCGATGTATGTGTACCCTAACGTAAGTTTACAAAATGCCAAGTCCAGCGCCTGTGTTTCGAAATGTTCCATGAAGAAGTTGGCCACCACTGGACTGAGTGGACTACCCATGGCGATGCCTTCACTGTATTTGTCACCAAACATGCTAACGCTTGTGCTTTAAAACAGATACCTACTATCTACAATTCAAATGGTTCAAATGGCTCTGAGCACTATGGGACTTAACATCTGTGGTCATCAGTCCCCTAGACTAAGAACTACTTAAACCTAACATCACACACATCCATGCCCGAGGCAGGATTCGAACCTGCGACCGAAGCAGCAGCGTGATTCCAGACTGCAGCGCCTAGAGCCGCTCGGTCACAGCGGCCGGCACTACCTACAGAATTCGTAATTGGGAGAGTTAGGTTGATACGAAATTTGTTCATATTTTTGTGGCAGACTGGTGCGTTCAGTTACATGCAAATATTTCCAATATTCTCGTTTCAATAGATTTTTTTTCTATCGGCTGGTAACGCGAGACAACTGTTTGCGTACTGATTATACAATAATACTGGAAGCTGCAAGGGGAAAAGTGGTGAAAGGAAAAATAATTCCGAGATTTCATGACAAATGGCTAATTGCTGGGAGTGAGTATCAGCGACATGTTTCGGATTTATTCATACTGATACTGAGTTCCTACTTCAGTATCAGACAGTGATTTGGATTCCCCGCCACCGAGAATCGACATGGAGGAAAGGCCACAACCACTGCCAACACTGTGTTTGTACTCCTCAACCACGATACTGTTGCAGTTGGCCGTTATCGGAATCACGTGCAGATGATACAGTAAACAAGTACAGAAGTGACTAAGGAAAATTCACCTCAGTGGCAGTTCTTTCATGTCAGCTGTGGATATACTATCAAGCCCGATTATGCGCTGACTCACGAAAGCCAACCGAATCGCCCTAACTCACCGCTGCAGTAATAGTGGTCGATTAACAAATACCGAGTCCGTGCACTTACTGGGCAGTTCTCGCTGTTCTGTGAACCCTTCGATATGCGCCAGATTGATTTCGCCTACGTTTTCTTTTTTCGATTCGGTCTATTTCGTCTTCAGTTGGCGAAAGCTTACGATGACTTTTGCTGCTCTCTGGAGTTTGTTTCTGGCTTGCTATTCACTTCGTGAACTCACCGTAATCAACCACGCGAACCGCTTGTTCGTTCCACCAGTCTCTACTGCCAATGCTAGTGATCATAAACTGTGTGCTGCCTACGCCGAGTGGCTCAGAAAAGCGAAGTCTGTACGTGCGGTGAGAAAAGTTCGGATAGTGAAAATATTTTTTTTTTCCGTATGTGTCGGTGCGGGAGAGGAGGGGAGGGGGGGGGGGGGGGGGCGCTACGAAGCAACAGCAACTTCTGCCCTGCCCCAACTAACCTCTCAGTGCAATGTACTCTTCTTACTGTTATCAACAAACAGCTCAACACGAGTGTGGCAGTCCATTTTGTGGACAATAAATGAGCGTGTGAACTGGCCGCAGACAACAGCGCGCTGTTGTGCCGCAAAACCCACGGTGACACTGCGGAATGCACCGTGCGTGTGAACGAGGGCACGCGTTTCTGACGCTCGTGTGAACTTCGCCTTCGTCCTTTACTGTGTTGTGTGGCGCCAGAGGAACCGCTGAGTGCGTGGTTGACGCTATCAGACCCTCGGAATTCTCGTGCCGAAACAATGTGACAGGTCGGCTACCATCTATATAGCTCACCGCAACTGCCAAATGATAAAGAAAGGAAGATGTGGGTCTAAGTCCCGTCTACGACGAAGTCATTAGAAACCTAACACAGAGTCGGATTGGGAAGGGGTGTTTTTAGAGTCCTCGGTCTTCAGACTGATTTGATGCTACCCACCACAACTTCCTCTCCTGTGCCAAACTCTGCATCTTCAACGATCATCTGCCGGTTGTTAAATAAACGTTTTTATCTTTATCTACATCATACTCTGCAAGCCACCTAACGGTGTGTGGCAGAGCGTACCACTGGTCCCATCCCCCCCTTCCCTCTTCGACTGGCGAATGGCGCATGGGATGAACGATTGTCGGAAAGCATCTGTATTAGGATGTCAAATGAAACACCTTTCAGCCGTCTAGTTCGCAAATTTATTGCATTTGACTGCCAGTTTCGGCGATTTACTACGCCATCTTCAGGTCCCTGATCGACGTTTAGGAAGATTCCACCTCGATTCTGGTCAAAATAGGGACCAACAATACTGGTATTAGTAGATTTCTGGTTGCTACAGCGATCACTTCAACGATCATCTGCCGGTTGTTAGAGAAACGTTTTTGTCTTCCTACACGTCAATCAGTGGCCTGAAGATGGCATAGTAAATCGCCGAAACTAGTAGCCAAATAAAATAAGTTTGCAAACGAGACGGCTGAAAGGTGTTTCATTTGACGTCCTGCATCTAACAGCCAAGTCCCGTCTCTGAAAAGATGGACGTACAGAGCACCTGTATTAAATTCTCTAATTTTCTCGTCGTGATCATTTCGCGAGATGTAATGGGTTACCCAAAAGTCCGTTAACATTTGCAAATGCACTAATTCACCGAATAATGTAGGTAAAGATGTAAAAATTGATACATATGCCTGAAATGACATGTGGTTTTTATTGAAACCAAAAGCGAGTGCAAAAGATGGCCAACAGTGGCGCTGGACAACAACACGCCAGTGACCCAACATAAGAATCGTGTACGAAATGAGCAGTAGTGAGAGAGGGGAGTCAGATCATCCCTGGTATAAGGAACGACTCTTATGCGGGACGGCGCTCCACCCCATAATGCTGTATGTGTAAAATCTCCCATCCGCACATCGTTTGGTGAGGTTTGCGTGCTGAGCTGTCACGTCAGTTATGCTTGGCTTCCCACGTCCCCAGGCCTCAACAGTGTGGTGACTGGTTCTGGGGTTACCTCAAGTTGCATGTCCATCGCTATCGCCTGACCACATTACGGATACTAAGAGACAACATCCGACGGAAATTTCTCACCATACCTACTGATATGCTGTGTAGTGCAGTTCACGACATCCCTCGACTACAGGTATTGTTGACGGCCGAGCAGTTGTTTCAAAGAACATCGCCTTTGATACAAAGCTATTATGTTCATTATAGCTTTTGTATCACATGAAGCTCCATCTGTTGGTCATTTGATGGACGTAATTTGTTTCAGTAAAACCCTATATCATTATAAGCATGTGTGTTCTTACCCCTAACTTTACAGTTCCGTGAAGTACTGAATTTTCAAATTCTAACGGAGTTTTGGGTCGCTCTGTAAATGAAAGTAATATGTTGTCCTAGTCGTCTCGGAGAGTGCACTCTCTGAATTCCAGTTATTAACCTCTCGGTGATGCACAACACCTCTCTTGTAACGTCTGCCACTCGAGTTCGTTGAGCATCTCTGTAACGCTCTCGAGACAACTAAACGATCCCGTGACGAAACGGCTGCTCTTTGTTGGATTTCCTCCTCCTCCTCCTCCTCCTCCTCCCCCCCCCCCCTCTCTCTCTCTCTCTCTCTCTCTCTCTCTCTCTCTCTCTCTCTCTCTCTCTCTCTCTCTCACTCACACACACACACACACACACACACACACACACACACACCTACCTTTCTATCAGTCGTACATGCTAATCTCAGAAGACGACTATTTTTGGGGGCTGCACATAATATGCTTAACACTAACAATAACCGCTAGGGTTGAGCGGGAGGGGGGGGGGGGGGGGGACAGGGGCACGGTGGACCAGTGAGAGAGAGAGAGAGAGAGAGAGACAGGCATCGTTTAACGGAGTTTGAAATCGAATATTTTCAATTTATCATAACTTTACACAAACGGAATTTTGTGGATTTTTCTTCGTGGGCCGCACTGATACTGGTTTTGGACCGTATGCAGGCCGCGGGCTAGACATCCATGGCCTACAGCCTTTGCCCTCTACGCCTCTCTGTTAACATGACAGTTATTCCCTGATTTCTTACACTTGGCCTAACACCCTGTCTCTTCTCGTAGTCACACGTGTTCCTTTACTGCGGAGAACTTAGTCATAGCTTGGAAGTCGACTTGATTTTCAGCACCCTAACACCATACTCCAGACACTGTGATTGTGTTCTTTTCAGTTTTCGTACAATCACTGATTCGTGAGTTCTTTGCTTCAGAGGAACATTACCACTATCTTTTTCTTTAATTAAGGCTTGTGCTTCATACAAAGTAGTGTACCACGGAGACAGTTACTGTTGGAGGAGAGTCTGGCAACGCATTACTCCATCCCACTTGTCCCTCGCGAAAAGACCCCAAGTCCAGTATCTTACAACAGCTCTACATGGCGCTGTAAGAGCCGAGGGAGTTTTCCGAGAGACGCGCAGTAACGGGAAACTGGTCGACTGGGAAGGGCGTGGGTGTTTATCGGGCCGTTTCGTGGCACGTGCGCCACACGCAGAGTGCACGTGCGGCGTCGGCGTCTCCGTCTCGAGGGCCTGGGCGGGGCGCGGCGCGGCGGGTCGGCACGTGTCGCTGCTGGGCCGTCCTTGACCCGCGGCAGGCGTGCAGCGCCGCCGCAACCTGAGCCGCCTGGCGCTAGGCCTCCGTCCGCCCCACTGCGCCACTCCTCGTCGGCCGCTCACGTGCCGACGGGTGGCGTGACGCAGGGGTGGCTCTTATCGCTGAAGCAACCGGTTTTCGGTTATATCGGTATTTTTTGCCACGCCAGTTTGACCTGGCTGCTGAAACTGCTCAAAATAACAGGTTTCCGAAATAAGCGATTTTCTGTTTTTTTGTCCCTATTACTTACACTAATAAGAGTCCGCCTCGGTAGTTAAGTGGTCAGCGCGACGGACGGCCATGCAAAGGGGAGCGGGCTCGATTCCCGGCTGGGTCTGAGTTTTTTTTCCGCTCAGGGACTGGCTGTCGTGTTGTCTTCATCATCATCTCATATAACGGGGTCGCGACAGGAAGGGCATCCGGCCACCCCTAATATTAACCGTGACAAATCCGACCGTAACCATGCCGACCCTGCTAGAAAGCAGGACAAAGGCGTGGGAAAAAGAGGACTTAGACAAATAAAAGAAAATCGTTCACCTTCGCTGCTTTTTTTCTCGAAGAGAGATAAGCGGTTGAATACTGCAGAAAATCACCAGTGCTCTCCTATTAATTCCAATTTTTTGAAACCCTGTTTAAAAATCATGTTGCAATCTGAGATCATAGGATTATTTGAGCATTACGACTACTTAGTGCCTAAGGGTAAAAACTGACGTTGAACTAGTTTTCGTGTTAATTTGTCAGTTTCAACGGGCTACAATAAGATAAAGGGATGTTATGTAGATGCTGCAGCAGATCAGCTAATTTCTATTTTTATTGTATACTGTGAATGAAACGTAAAGTTTTTAATTTATTACTGTTACCATGATTTTCTGCCTCTTTTGTTATTTCATAGAAAGGGTTCAAATGACTCTGACTACTATGGGACTTAACAGCTGAGGTCATCAGTCCCCTGGACTTAGAACTACTGAAACCTAACCAACCTAAGGACATCACACACATCCATGCCCGAGGCAGGTTTCGAACATGCGACCGAAGCAGCAGCGCAGTTCCAGACTAAAGCGCCTAGAATCACTCGGCCACAACGGCTGGCGCAGTACCTGTATGTAAGAAGTATTGACCCTGGCTGCTGAGACACTTGTCCCACTGAGACACAAGGCGGTGAACGGCTGTCTCATAAAATTCCCGGGGTTGCGATACGTGCAGCTGCATGTCGTCCAAGGTGAATCGTTTGCCCTTCAGAGGCTTTATAAGGGAACCAGAAATGGCGTAATCACAGGGGGAGAGGTCCGGACTTTGTGGAGGGTAGCCGAGAACCATTTGAATTTCTGCAGGAGTGCCGCGATTGTGTTGGGCGTATGAGGTTTCGCATTGTCGTGGAGCAGAATGACCCCACGGGTGAGATTGCCTGGTCGTTTTGATTTCATCGCTTGGTGAAGGGTGGTCAAGGTTTGCGAGTAGTGCTGGGCATTCACTTCTGTCATAAGAGGGGCCATCTTGGAAGAAGACGAAGAACGCCAGCATAGGGGCAAACGATTCACCCGGGACGACGATGTCCAGCTGTATGTTCGAAACTGGTTAATATCGCAGACTCGGGAGTTCTATGATACAGCCATTCACCGCCTTGTGTCACAGTGGAGCAAGTGTCTCAACAGCCAGGGTCAATACTTCTATCATGCAGGTACTGGTTTCCCTAATTTTGCCTCCGGCTCGTTTCTTTTTGAACGGCCTCTATAGTTCCTTCCGGTTAAGGTTCTTATCAGTACGTACACCCATAATTGGCAGCATAGTATCCTGTTTACTGACTTGTGTTCGTATACTAAGTCATTTATTGATACGCCTCTATTTGTTACATAGAACTGAATATAGTGTGTTATCTCAATAACCGGGAATATTTTAATAGTTGAAGTTTGATTCCATCAGGAAAAGCGTGCTCCACGGCCGTATTAATGATATTCAAGACAGGAGGAAGGGCAGCATCGCTCGTAAATTTTTAATCTAGCTGTTGCAGATAGATTTCAGCTAGATGTACCCTTTTTCATGACTATGATATAATTGCACTGAAAATAGGTACACAGTAGCTGAAACCGATTTGCAATAAAACGATTAAAAATTTATGACCTATGCTGCCCTTCCTCCTACCTTAGATATTTTGATAATGTGACAAGTGACAGTTTTTCTTCCCAATCGTCGTGAGTGTGAAAACTATGCTGCAAGTGGGCAATAGTAAATGGGCTGAATGTTTCGCCAGTACGTTCAGTACTAAGTACAGTGTGTGGAACCCACACTGCTCTGTCGTTTAAGATGTTCGTTTATCTGGTTGAAGCGTTGCTGCATCATGTGGGTGACTGCAGGCCTCTGTCTGAACTCCAGCAAGGAGCCCGAACATGACGCCAGGGGCTCAGACTTACTGAAATGAGGTTTCTTATTAGTATCGGCTGACTGGCTACTTTGTGGGTTGAAGATTTCTGGCGGCTTTCGACGATATTTCGTATTACTTAATCTTCATTTATATCGTCTTCGTCAGTCCATTCAGTTCATTGCAGTACATTTAATTTAATTCACTTCACATGCGTATATCCCTTGTAACTCCCTCTACGGACTTCGGCCGAGTACATGTCCCCCCTCTCCCCCTGACACCACTAATCCAGTAGTGCTGTTTCCAAATATTCCGTGGAAGAACCTTGGTTGGTAATGTTCAGAAAGTGCCATGTGGAAACGGCAGTGACTGAGTATGATCTGGAGCCGTCTTCGGGTACCCTAATGGTTGTGACCGCTCGCGCAGAAGCAGAAAATCCGAGTTCGATTCCAACCTGGCAAAAAATTTTCTTTAATCATGACGTATTCATTAATGAAGAAGACTGTTGGCTTACACGAATCTCTCAAGAAGTAAGTTGAAACTCTAATGAAAACCATGAACTGGTCTCATACCCTACGGATTAAGAAGTGTGTGTGGAACGCTTGTGTTCCCATTATTTGCTCCACCTCAGGACATCTTTTTCTTGAGTTGTTTCATCGTCTCTTCAGTCGAGTTCGTTACTTTTATGTTTAGAAAGCATGAGCAAGAAGTTGCTAAAATGCCTTTCCCATTTCTGCTATTTAAAGCAATTTTTCTGACTGCGCTTCTATCGTTATAATGGTCATCATCGCTACTCCTATTTTTCCCTATTGCGTGTCCTTCCAAAAATAAACTTACTGATGGCCATCAAGCGACATTTTACTGTAATGTCTAGATTCCTCCAATCGCAAATCATACCACGAACCTGTCCCATATCTTACGCGCTTTCACTGCCCTAAATGCAAGAATGGGAAACTGGACCGAATCTCAGACTTCAAGGCTCACCGCCGGACATAAAAATAAACGCCAGAGTCCCAGATAGCTATCCTCCACATGTTAATGATTACCACGTGCGTAACGCAGTCTCAAGTTATAAGTGTCTCGACCTTGGCACAAAACTCGCTTTTGCTGCAGCACATATATGGCGAAATTGCACTTTACCTAACTCGTCGTCTTGACGATTAACTCCACTCGGAAAGTCAAAAACTGTAGGCAGTAACTGGAAAGTTGGAACTAGAAGTAGTAATAGACTTCTCCATCTTTAATCATGAGGTGTGCTCTTAATTACTTAAGCCGACCAGAGAGGGTGCGGGTAAAGAGATTTTTCACGATCGTTCAGATAAATACTGGGCTGGTCCACCTCAGAAAATAGGATATACGCACAGGTAACACTCGGGGCAAATCTCACACGATCCCCATTCTCATGACTTTCCTTGCTTACGTAAACAGATGAATGTGGGTTCAGGAAGGATATCGGGCTCCAGAGTTGAAATAAAAATAAAATTAATACCCCATACGTAAGATGACACAAGGATTTGTAGAACAATGTGCAGCGTTGCGGTCTTACCGCCGTTGTGGAACACACAGCCTCCAGGACACATTACTGCAGATTAGTTGCAGATAACCGGTCCATGCAGTTGAAATCGACAGTGCAAGAATATAAATCAGATCGTATGAAAAAATGTAGATATCGCGAAGTAACATCTCATTCCCTGACCGTGCATGCGTGCTATTCCTGTTACCTACGAGGATGTCGGGCTCTGGAGGAGACGGGCTTTCTTCGACCCTAATCGTCTTAAATGGATTGTGGCCGGAGCCTACATGGTTGGCTTATAGGTAGAATGATTTCTCCATGACAGTCCGCGTCTCCAACATCCGTTGCAGGAAAGGTTTTTAAACTCCTGTCAGAAGGCAGCACATTATTGAACAGCTGAAGCAGGGGCAGGAAACGGCCAACGAGAGAGCCTTCATTGTGCTCGTGATTTCGATTGGCTGGAAGGCCTGAATGTGTACCAATAATAATACTGTATAACCATCATGTCTGTTCGTCTGAACACGCTAATCTCCAGAAATACTTGACGAATTTTCATGGGATTTTCGGAGGTAATGTGAGCGTGGGTTGAGGCAACGATAGGCTTTATTTCATCGGAGTCGATTCACGGAAAAATGAGGATTTAGAGTTTTAGGAGCCTGCTCAGCTTTATGCGTAGTTGTTAATCCTAATGACTAAGAACGAACCGATGGAGCTGTCAGTTTGTAATCTCCCAACAGAAAAAATATGTATATAATTATATTCTTTTATAACATTCACATTTAGTGTAACCTCACAATAATGTGACTGACCTCCCAATAAAAATTTGACTCATGTGTAACCTTTCAATAATTAACTGACTGTGAATCTAAACTGGTAAATTTGGACGTCAGCAGTGCTGCGTCATGGCCCTGAAAGATTGTTCTGAATAAATTGAAAATTCTTACCTCCCTGATGACGCCGGATAACGCGTATATATCTGCCCCTATAAGAAATTTTTCTGGCACAGCCTAGTGCAATGCTGGCCACTAGATTTTTCACGTATAAAAAGAAACAACTGATTTTTCTTTACGATAATCGGGATGACCATGGACTGGAGAAGTTAGTAAATTCTTTAAATTCAGATGAATGATTATCAAAAAGTTAATTTTATAAAAAAGATTATTATTAAAAGATTTTGAAAACATTTACATGGAACTTGATATAACAATAGTACAAATTTAATTTAACAAACTACATGTGCGCGCGGCTGTTTTCATCTTATACTACATCGCTCAGCCAACTCCATACAGTAGACTGCTAGCTACTACTTACTCCTACTGCCACTGCTCTTACTGCACCCAACACTGCTCTCTGGTCTGAGATTCTCTTATAGCTTACATATCGCAGGCAGCGCGTGAGCAATCCATCGAAATTACATCTGCTAGACTGCGCTAGCAATAAATTCCTTAGTCATGGACCTCTTACAAGTTTCACAGTACACCAAAGAACCCATAAATGGCGCTGGCTTTTTTTTTTTTTTTTTTAAGTGACAGCAGCATTTCCGAAAGTTTAGGACAGTGACAAACGCGGCGCAATGTTACCTTTACGTATACAAACATTAACTTTACTTGGCTAAAATGTACGGATTTGATGATTTCGCTTCGAGTATTAAAAACTTAACGAAATTGCTTTGCTTCGTTCTATAGGTTTCATTTGTACTTGACGTCTTAGCTAGAAAGAAAACGAATTTATTGACGAATTGATCCTATAAGTGTTCCGTTTTTACCGACTGAGATACGCAGCACTAAAAAGCAACTGTCTGCAAAGGATGTTCTTTAACTTCCGTTGCGAAGCACGGATGTATAGGCAGTATTAAATAATTTCGTGGGGCAGCCTGGAGCTCGCGAAATCGGAGTCTGCCGGCAGCCATCGTAACGTTGAGAGCGAGGCGACGCAGTGGTCGTCAACACGCTGGACTCCATTCGGGAGGACGGCGGTGCAGATCCTTGTCCGACCATCCGTATTTGGGTTCTCCGTTATTTTCCTAAATTGCTGGAAGCAAGTGCCGGGATGGTTCACTGACAGGGCAGGGTGTATTACCGAGCAGGGGCGTCTAATTCTGCTTACCCACATCCCCCTTTTTTTTTTTTTTTTTTTTTCTTTCCTTTCAGGAATAGTGAGGATGGACTTGTTTGGTAAGAAGCTGATGTTTCATGAAAGTGAGGACTTGCCTAATTGATAGACACCAATAAATTTCATTTGTTTCCGTGCAAATTTGCTGTAGTGATTTTTGTGACTTTTGCCCTGTTGACTTTTGGTGTTCCTGTCTTTGGCCGAGCGGTTCTAGGTGCTACAGTCTGGAACCGCGCGACCGCTACGGTCGCAGGTTCGGATCGTGCCTCGGGCATGGATGTGTGTGATGTCCTTAGGTTAGTTAGGTTTAAGTAGTTCTAAGTTCTAGGGGACTGATGACCTCAGAAGTTCAGTCCCATAGTGCTCAGAGCCGTTTGTTCCTGTCTTTTTGTGGTCCAGATTATGGGCGTGATTTGTCAGGAACGAGCTGGCGGCGATGCGTGAAACGTTTCCGTTCTCATGTTTTCCGGTTTACATCAAAGAACGTAATATCTCGAATTACGTGAACCGTATCTCTTTTTTAAAACCGACGAAATCACGGCTCATAACGCTGCATTCTTCAAAGCATGCGCATTGTGGAGAAGCTAGTCTTCTATGTTAAAGTTCGTGGATTTTGGTACCGTGTAATTCTCGTGCAGAGGCCTTTTTTTTTCCGGGAACTGGCTGCACACTTTTGTGTATATCAAACTTGAAAGTTTAAGAAGAGTATTTATCGCATGTATTACCGCAAATGTTCATTACTGGATCCTCTTCGATGCTGCCCACGTAGGATGACGTCTGGGGATCAGCAGCACGATGACAAACACCGTCGTATTCACCCACAGACCTCAGTGTGGTGGTGGCTCCATTATCTACGCTATATTTTTTTTCCTTCTAAATTATCAAACACCTTGTTTATATTTCTATTTCAGGAAACTGTTATTTTGTTTTAATAAATAAAAAGCTGTATAAAAAAAAGAAACAAGGGTAAAAGAAATGGCCAGCGTCCGCGTGGTGGACACAGGCACAACGGTGCCTTTGAACGAAGGCGCCGTCAAAGTTCGGTGGGCAGACGCAGCGACTAAGAGGCCAAAAACGACCGACAGTAAAAATTAGGCGGCGGGTCTTAATTGAGCAGTACTCTCACTTGTTTGCGCGTAACACGCTGGTGTGTACAGTGCAGAACAGCCGCTTGCAATGTAGACTGTCGGATAGAGGCGAGTGGAACCGCGTTTGCTGTTACTGCGGAACACCAGCTGTGGCGTTACCTTGGTACCGGTGCGTGTAAACTGAACTGACAAGCAGGTGGCCAAGGCGCCAGACCAGCCTTCTCGAAGACCAGCGCGGGAAATTATATAAATGACGCAAGCAAGGTGGCAGCGACTGCAAGGCGCTCCAAGCCCGACCGGAGACCCTCCAGAAAAAGGGGATGAGTCGACTTGTGCGTCGCATCCTACGAGTGGGTCCGCCTCCAAGAGACCTCAGTTCAGTTCCTGTGCACCCACGGCCAACGTACAGCTAGCTGAGGAGCGCACATCAGTGAAAGCGCCGTAACGGCGATAAACTGCGCAGTGACCGCACGGCCTCGCAGTGCATGCGAAGTGCTGACCGCAGCAAGCTTACACACACTCCAGGTCTCGGGGCCCGAACCTGTGCTCAGAGTTGAGGTCGCCTGGCGGCACATTTTCCTTTGTTTACTCTCCTTTGCGTCATCGGCCTTCACTCCGTTAACCCACAAACGAGCTACTTTCTCCTCTACGGTGCATCGCTTCTTACCTCCTGCATAATCTAAACTTCACTTTCAAACGTAATTACAGGCAATGCAACGGAGACCTTCTCTGCTGGCGTTTACGTCCGTTACCTTTCCATGGCTGAGAGGCAGTGGTCGAGGAATAAAACTATAGTCCAAGTAGGTTAGGGGAGGTATTGTAACGATACATTATTTGTAATTGAGAACGGTGGCGCCTGTTAGAGACAATCATAGACATCTTTATCACTTGACGAATTGGGTTGCCATCTACACACCCCATAGTACCACCAAAAAATAGGAGCCTCCTAGCATTTCTACGCAGTTACCAGTGTTCAATTTCTGAAGGTGCCCTTGCAGACAGGAACTAAAATTTAATAATTCTGTGCGTTGACCACGGCATCTCAGCCCGGAAGTTCTAGCAGAAGCATTACAGGCAATGAATCAAACGCATCGCCCTCTTCAGTGAGTACGACTCTGACTTCGTCAATTACATTTACGCAAGAAAAATACATAAAATTACACCATTTCTCGAGGTACATCAACACGAAATTATCAGTTCTTTTAAAATAATAATAATAATAATAATAATAATAATAATAATAATAAATACACTGCTGTACATGTGGATAAAATTTCGGATATTCTTGCCAAAAAGCTCAAATACTTAATTGTAAACCTGCATTCAATAGGGGTGACAACAAATATGCTGTTCAGTCAACGTTAAACCTTCGGAACAAAATAACGTTTGAAAGCCCAATATAAAAAATGGTTCAAATTGCTCTGAGGACTATGGGACTCAACTGCTGTGGTCATAAGTCCCCTAGAACTTAGAACTACTTAAACCTAACTAACCTAAGGACATCACACACATCCATGCCCGAGGCAGGATTCGAACCTGGGGCCGCAGCGGTCGTGCGGTTCCAGACTGTAGCGCCTTTAACCGCTCGGCCACTCCGGCCGGCTCCAATATAAAACTCTGTAGAAAAATACACGTAGGTCAGTCGTTCAGAGCTTTGCAAGTTACGTAGGCTGAACATTTTAGAGGAACTATACAAAAGTAATTATGCTTTTGTGCTGCACTTCTCTATATTATATTATACATTATTATATTATACATTATGAATTGAAACACACGCAGCACTGGTGTAATATTCTACATTATTTATTAATTATTTCATATACCGGTTTTCGGCTGTTACGCCATCGTCAGGTGCAAAGATAAGTACTTACCTTGAAACTGCAGAGTGAAATTCTCATTCAAGTACTTACCTTGTTTGTGAAATAAACACTAAATATTGTAGAATATTACACCAGTGTTGTGTGTGTTTTCATTCGTGATGTACAAAGCATTTCCCGGTAACCGACGGAGAAGTCAATCAGTGCATAATTATTATTTACACTGCGTGCATACAGCAATTTAATTCATGATGTTACTGTATGACATAGATATTAATAAAAATGACACTTGCCCAACTTATTGATAAATTTTAATTTTCCCTCTATTGACTTGCGTTTATGAATATATAAGGAAAATCATAACGTATCAATATGTGCTTGTATAAAATCTTTTGTGAAAATGTAACTTTCTTTGGTTTTGTTTTGTCCGTGATTAAGACAATCATCTGTTACCTGGTAATGAAGACCAAATCCGTGTCATTACAGAAAGTGTCCCTGTTGTGTTTGTTAACTTCTATCTTTCTCTACACCTCTTGCAATCACTACTAATTATGCTACAAAAATTGCCATTATTTAGTGGCTTTTTACGTTTTCTGTCAGCCAGTCTCTCTCTATCTCTCTCTCTCTCTCTCTCTCTCTCTCTCTCTCTCTCTCTCTCTCTCTCTCTCTCTCTCTCTCTCTCTCTCAGGTCACCAGTTTGTTTTTCCATAACCTTTTGTACATCACTTTTTCCCTCATAATTTCGAGTGCAGTCAGTTCATAAAATCATCGTAGAGCGAAATGCTTGGAGTCTGTTTCGTCAACTTTGACTATCTGTGTTTCATTACCGCGTAGAAGAGAAATTCACAATTTCACATTACTCTGTCATGTCATTTAAATTATATAATACCAGCAGTTTTTTTTTGCTGAAGGAATGATTCGTAATTGTGTGATTCGCATACCTCCTTTGGCAAAGGATTACTTGTATAATTTTGCTTCATAATTAGCCATTTCTTCTCCTCTCCTGCAATTGTTCGTTCAGTCCCTGCCGTTCTTAAATATGTTTCTCGCTTTTGTTTGCCTTCGTCCGAATTCCTGCGATAATTTGCTTTTGCTCTCGGTTCTCAGTTCATCTGACAGATAAGAAGAAAGAGCTTTCGAAGTTATCAAGCCCCCCCCCCCCCACCCCACCCTCCTTATTTTTCAGTTGTTCCACATGTTCCTCTTTCCTCTTGGTCTGGATCAAAACTAGTAACGCTGCCTTTCTGTGCTCTTCTTTAATTATACGCCAACTCGGTTCCCACTGACTGACGAACATGAAGTCACGGACACGACGGGGCTATCATGTGTACGTGGCACATAAAGGCATAGATTCCCTTCCTCCATGTCAGTTTCATTGTTGATCATGGCAGGGTCAGTACCTCAGCCATGTTTAAACGTTCCCATAAAGTATTCTTGCTTTCCGTTCCACGTCCATTGTTGCAAAGCGGAGCTCCACAGCTGGCTGTTTTATTTATTGAAGTTATCGCCATTCGTAGTACAATCAGTATTGTGACCTTTAGTCAGGGCTTTTTTGTAACAGCAGATTTTTGCAGGTTTATTTCCTTTTGTGACTTATATCTTAACTGTGGAAAGACGTGATGTCGAACTGTGAAGTGTTTCCGCGAATGGTAGGATTCAAATTTCCAACCATTCCATCCGATCTAAGCTTTCTGGTCTCCCGAAATCACCTGTGGTTAATCCTTTAATGTTTTCTTCAACAATGTGACAGCCTATTTCTTTTCCTATCCTAGTCGAATCGGAACGGGATGTCCGACCTCAACTGACTCAGATGACGTAGTTCAAAATGTTCGAGGGACCAAACTACTGAGGTCATCGGTCCCTAGACTTACACACTACTTACACTAACTTAGGCTAAGAACGACGCTCACCCTTACCCGATGGAGGATTCTAACCTGCGGCGGGATGTGCCTTGCAATCCGTGACATGGCGCCTCAAACTGCGCGGCCACGACGTAGTGATAGGTATTGGACTCGTATGTAGGAGGACGGAGGTCCATATTCCAGTCCGGCTATCCAGATTTCGCGAAATCGCTTGAGACCAATGTTGGGATTCATCCTTTAAAAGGCCAGTTTCCTTCCACACCCTTCCCAGTCCGACCAGGTGCTCGGTCTGTAACGACCTCGTTGTCGACGAGACGTTGCACCCTGATGTTCCTCTCTCTCTCTCTCTCGATGTGTACAGGGCCTTTATCTCTTACCTGTCTTACGTTCTTATCACCGTTATTGTTTTGCGCTAGATGCAAACACCCATTAAAATCAAACAAGAACAGTAGCAGTAACAACTAACGTACAGATATTACAGGGTGGCGCACGA
The DNA here is from genome assembly GCF_023864345.2 of Schistocerca serialis cubense. Taxonomy (NCBI): domain Eukaryota; kingdom Metazoa; phylum Arthropoda; class Insecta; order Orthoptera; family Acrididae; genus Schistocerca; species Schistocerca serialis. The sequence goes on from NC_064638.1 coordinate 943,069,845, forward strand.
AAAGCCGGCCTCGAGTACGAGACTGCTCATTGTCATCCGCCAATTGTCATCGGTTGTTGAGACTGTGTTTTGTATTGTCAGTACGAAAGCCGTTGCGACTTGGTAAAGACGGGTGCAGTAAATATCTCAGTGAGGTGTATGCTCTTCGAGAAAGAATCGTGGTAGTGGAGGTGTATAGGCTCATTTACGGATAAAATGGTTCAAATGGCTCTGAGCACTATGGGATTTAACATCTGAGGTCATCAGTCTCCTAGAACTTAGAACTACGTAAACCTATCTAACCTGAGGACATCACACACATCCATGCCCGAGGCAGGATTCGAACCTGCGACCGTAGCAGTCGCGTGCGGTTCCAGACTGAAGCGCCTAGAACCGCTCGGCCACGGAGATCATTTACGGATACGCGGGATATTTTTTCAAACAAGTTTCCCGACGTATCCATACCAGCAAAGAACAGTATACAGAATCTGGTGGCGTACTACAAGGTCAGTAGCAAGCGCAAAAAAGAATCGAACCTCGTTCGTTCGTTCGTTCGTTCGTATAAGTACTGTGATAGCGGATGTTAGAGCTCGAATGGTCCTGAATCCAAAGAAGTCGACACGTGAATTTTTGCAACGTGTGAACGTTTCGCGATGGTCCTGTCAACGTGTTTTACATCGTGTAGAGGTGTAGCCGTGCGAAATGACATGTGTCCAATAACTGAAGAAGGAAGATAAGGCAAAACGTGTGTATTAATGCACGTGGCTGTGTGAACAGTTGAGAGTGGAGTGCTGGATCCTCTGCTGTATTTCATGACTGATGAGGTCTGGTTCCATCTGGCTGGACGTGTAGACTCCCAAAACACCAGACACCGGTCAACAAATAAATCTTATACAATTAATGAGGAACATCTTCACGGTGAAAAAAAGTGGAGTGTGGTGTGCCGTGTCAGCAGGTTGCGTTGTGGGTCCAACATTTTTTGATACAGTAAACATTGCTATGCTGTGCGAATCTTTCAGGAATTTTATGCAGTATTAACTTCCACAGGAACGTACGTATGCTGTCTTTCTACAGTTTGGGCGATCTAGATTAACAGATGAAAGCTCTGTCAACAAAGGGTTGTGTCCTCCGCGTTCACCGTACTTAATCATTCCTCACTTTTATCTGTGGGGCAGTATGAAGGGAAGAGTGCACGCAAATAACCCAGAAACTTCAGAAGACCTAAAATACGATATTCGTAAAGAAATTTTGAGAACTTACGCGGCAGAGTTGTGCAAAGTGTATGTTAGCATGTTGCGCAAAATTGCATTGAAGCACAAGGAGGAAATTTCCAGCGTCTAATGCATTGTAAAAGAAAAGATCAGTTCATTAAATTTAGGTCTTTATCTAATTATTGCATGTTTATCTACTTGCTTTGTCTGCTCTTGGCGGGCAGTCTGTATTCGGGGCGGTTTTTCCTGTTACACCCTGTGGAATGTCGTTACGAGCCCGCTTAACTGTTCTCCAAAAGACCGTTGATTAGTGAATTGAAATACAGGTATTGCGTTGCCTCAGCTTGTGTATCAGTAGCGGTTCATGATACCGCTATTTTATTCAAGCGGTTCCTCAGGTGACTGACGAAACTGAGTGGTCGGAATCCAGTCCGCCGTACCACGCAGAATACCGCTAAGCTGTGGGAAGCTGAGCCATGCTCTGCGTCTTAGCGTAACCGTTAAACGCGTGGTCTCTACACTCATCATCTTTTCGTCTTCTCCCCCCCTGCGGGTTCGGGGGTTAGAATAGGCCCGCGGTATTCCTGCCTGTCGTAAGAGGCGACTAAAAGGAGTCTCAAACGTTTCGGCCTTATGTGATGGTCCCCTCTCGGGTTTGACCTCCATCTATCTAAATTATTCCGAAGAGCGAGCCAATTGGGGAAGGGCACCTTACATGGTGCACTGTATCCTTCGTGCATTTAGACCTATAGCCGTCTTTCTCGTCGTTGCAATGGTGTCCCGCTCGTTTTCGATCTCTTGGGCGATTACCACGCTGCACTCTGCAGTGTTTCTTTTAACTGTGACGACGACCTTGGCCATTTTTGCACCTAAGATCCAGCACGGTAGCCAGTCCGTTGTGGTGGGGTCGCCATGTACCCTCTTGGTTGTAGCCCCCTGACAACACAGGGATCGCTCTACTGATGCCTGCGCCGTTCACTCCCCACGTATGCCAAGGAGTAGATGCCCATCTCCCTGGGGCATCGGGACTCCCGGCAACGGCCATCCTGCCAGGTGGCCTTTGCTGTGGCTGGGTGGCGCCCGTGGGGAGGGCCCTTGGTCGGAGTAGGTGGCATCAGGGCGGATGACCCGCAATGAAGCGTGGTACATCATCTATCGCTGGTGGGCCTCCACCAGCAGTCTCTAAGCGATCGAGGTCTAACCTCAACGGGAAGAAATTGGATCAGAGATCGTTTCCCTCCCTAGCTACTCCATGGGAGGAACGTCTTGCTAAAGAAGGCAGTGGCGAATATTCACCCCGGTACCTTGTGTGTACGCGGGTTGATGGAGAATCGTTCGTGTCGACCAAGCCCCAGTTTTTTGTGGAGCATTTAGAGGACAAGTTCGGGGAGGTGGAGGGCTTGTCCAAGATGCGCTCTGGCTCTGTGCTCATCAAAACGGCATCCTCTGCCCAGTCACGGAGGTTGCTCAATTGTGACAAGTTGGGGAATGTTTCAGTTACCATCACGCCGCATAAGAGTCTCAACATGGTCCAGGGTATTATATTCCATAGGGATCTTCTTCTGCAGTCCGACGATGAATTACGCGCCAACCTCGAACGACGAGGTGTTCACTTCGTCCGGCGCGTCCATCGGGGTCCGAGGGATAATCAGGTAGCCACCGGTGCCTTCATCTTGGCCTTTGAGGGTGATGTCTTACCCGAAAAGGTTAAGGTGATGGTTTACCGTTGTGATGTGAAACCATATATCCCTCCTCCGATGCGGTGTTTTAAATGCTGGAAGTTCGGGCACATGTCATCTCGCTGTACTTCCAGCATCACGTGTCGGGATTGCGGACGTCCTTCGCATCCTGATACTCCATGTGCTCCGCCTCCTGTCTGTGTTAACTGTGGAGAACACCATTCCCCCTGCTCACCGGACTGTCGGATCTTCCAGAAGGAAAGGAAGATAATGGAATATAAGACCCTGGACCGCCTGACCTACACAGAGGCACGGCGGAAATATGAGCGGCTCCATCCTGTGCCCATGACATCCACCTATGCCGCTGCTGCAACAGCGGTCCGATCCTCTCCCGTGTCGTCACGTACTGTTGCCTCTCAGCTATGTCAAAATGACCCGGCCCCCTTGGTTGTGGGGAGCACTTCGCCCTCTGTTGCTCCATCTACTCCAGGAGCGACACCACCCCAACCATCGGGGCCATTCGTCCCCCCTTCCCAGCCGGAGAAGCGTAGGGCTTCTTCGGCTACTCTAGCCAGGAAGGGGTCCCTTGGGGCCCTCCCTTCCCAGGCTTTGCCCAGTGTCAAGGCGGATACCCGCAAAGTTTTGAAGCAACAACCGGTCGCTGGTCATAGGGCTTCACGGTCGTCGTCCGTCCCTGAGACTGACCCAGTGGGGCCCTCCCAGCCAGACCCTCCCAAGGCACAGCGTGCGAAGCCGTTGAAGAAAAAGGCTCCCAAGCATCCTGACATTGCGGTGGCACCTGTCCCACCGCAACCTTCAACCTCTGCGTCTGAGGACGAGGTGGAGATCCTGGCGTCCGCTGAGGACCTCGATCTCGCCAGTCCCTCCGACGCCATGGAAAGCACTGGCACAGGTGCTCACTTGGAGGCAGTGGGTGACCCAGTGGCGTAATCTGCCTTCCCCGTCCCGTCACGCCTTTCCCAGCAATGGCCAGTACCATCCTCCAGTGGAACTGCAGCGGTTTCTTCCACCATTTAGCTGAGCTCCGCCAACTTATCAGCCGTCATCCTTTCCTTTGCATTGCTCTGCAGGAAACTTGGTTTCCAGCAATGCGAACCCCCGCCCTCCGTGGCTATCGGGGTTATTTTAAGAACCGGGCAACTTACGAAAGGGTGTCTGGTGGCGTCTGCATATATGTCCTGAACTCTCTTCACAGCGAGTTTGTACCTCTACAAACAGCTTTAGAGGCTGTCGCTGTTCGGGTGTGGACGCCACAGGCTATCACCGTCTGCAGTATCTACCTTCCACCTGATGGTACTGTCGCGCAGCATGTCCTGGCTGCTCTGATAGCACAACTGCCGCCACCTTTTTTGCTGCTGGGCGATTTCAATGCCCACAACCCTCTATGGGGTGGGACTGTCTCCGATGATCGTGGTCGGGCCGTGGAGCATGTGCTGGCTCAGCTCGACCTTAGCCTCTTAAACACCGGTGCTCCCACGCATTTTAGTGTGGCCCATGGCTCGTTCTCGGCCATCGATCTCTCTATTTGCAGCCCTGGACTTGTCCCATCCCTCCACTGGAGGGTGCATCCTGACCTGTGTGGTAGTGACCATTTTCCCATCTATTTGTCACTGCCACAGTGTCATTCTTCTGGGCGCTTGCCCCGCTGGGCTTTCCACAGGGCTGACTGGCCAGCTTTTACTTCCGCTGTAACCATTGCGTCTCCCCCACAGGGTGACATTGACGAGGTGGTCCGTGTTTTAACCACGTCCATCGTTTCAGCGGCCGAGGCTACCATCCCCCGTTCCTCTGGCCTCCCTCGGCGGAAGGCTGTCCCCTGGTGGTCGCCGGAGATTGCTGAGGCTATTCGCGACCGTAGGCGGGCTCTCCAGCGTCATAGGCGGCACCCGTCTCTGGAGACCCTCATCGCCTTTAAGAGGCTCCGTGCCTTCGCCCGTCGACTTATTGCACGGCGTAAGCATGAGTGCTGGGAGAGGTACGTCTCCTCCCTGGGCTCCCGTGTCTCGTCCTCGCACGTGTGGTCCCGTATCCGGCGGATTTATGGCTCCCAGACCCCTGTGGGTGTCCCTGGGCTGTCCTTGGACGGCGCTGTCTGCACGGACGCTGCCGCCATTGCTGAACGGCTAGCCGCGCACTTTGCTCAGAGCTCTGCGACTGCATCCTATCCCCCCGCCTTTCGCTCTCTAAAGGAGCGAGCCGAGCGGACGCCGTTCTCATTCCACACGCGTCATTATGAAACATACAATGCTCCTTTCAGCGAGAGGGAACTCCTCGCTGCCCTCGCCGATTGCCCTGATACAGCACCAGGACCGGACTGCATCCATGCGCAGATGCTGAAGCATCTCTCCAGGGACTGCCAGAGACACATCCTCGCCATCTTTAACCGCATTTGGAACGAGGGCGTGTTCCCGTCGCAATGGCGAGAGGGTCTTATTGTCCCCATCGTGAAGCCCGGTGCGGACCCACTGGCGGTGGACAGCTATCGTCCCATTACCCTCACCAACGTTTTGTGCAAATTGCTCGAACGTATGGTGGGGCGGCGTTTGTGTTGGGTCCTTGAGTCGCGCGGTCTCCTCGCTCCATCCCAGGGTGGCTTCCGTCGGGGCCGGTCTGCAGTGGACAATTTGGTGCGGCTGGAATCTGCTGTCCGTACGGCTTTTGCCCGACGTCAGCACCTTGTTGCTGTATTTTTCGATCTGCGGAAGGCGTATGACACCACATGGAGGCATCACATCCTCGCCACGTTGCATGGGTGGGGTCTTCGTGGTCGGCTCCCGGCTTTTCTTCAAAGCTTTTTATTGCGCCGCTCTTTCCGGGTGCAAGTCGGTGCCACCTCTAGTTCCTCTTATATACAGGAAAATGGGGTCCCGCAGGGCTCGGTGTTGAGCGTCTCGTTATTTCTAGTGGCCATTAATGGTCTGGCTGCAGCAGTGGGGTCGTCGGTGTCTCCTTCTTTGTATGCCGACGACTTCTGCATCTCATTTAGCTCCACGACTACGGGAGTCGCCGAACACAGGTTGCAAGTCGCCGTTCGCAAGGCAGCATCATGGGCTCTGGCTCATGGTTTTCAGTTCTCTGCTGCCAAGACTCGGGTTATGCACTTCTGCAGGCGTCGGACGGTCCACCCTCATCCTGAACTTTACCTCGACGGCCACCTGCTTGACGTGGTGGACACTTGCCGCTTCTTGGGACTCGTGTTTGATGCCCGGCTCACATGGGTTCCTCATGTTACTCAGCTGAAGCAAAAATGCTGGCGGCACCTCAACGCCCTCCGCTGCCTTAGCCACACGTCTTGGGGTGCAGATCGCTGCACGCTACTGCAATTGTACAGAGCCCTTGTGCAGTCCCGGCTTGATTATGGGAGCCTGGCCTATGGGTCTGCGTCACCCTCAGTGTTGAAGTTGTTAGACCCCATACACCACTGTGGGGTCCGGCTTGCAACTGGCGCTTTTCGTACGAGCCCCGTGGATAGTTTACTGGTGGAGGCCGGGGTTCCCCCGCTGCGGTTTCGCCGCCATCGACTGCTCGCCGACTATGCTGTCCACGTGCATTGCTCGCCAGGCCATCCCAATCGTCGCCTGCTTTTCCCTGCCATGGTCCTCCATCTGCCCGAACGGCGACCTCGGTCTGGGCTTTCCGTAGCTGTCCGTGTCCAGTCCCTGCTGTCAGAACTGGGGTCATTCCCTCTTCTGCCTCCCTTCCGGGTCCATACACCTACGCCTCCCTGGTGTTTGTCCCGGCCGTCTGTCCGTCTGGATTTGGCACAGGGCCCTAAGGACTCGGTTCCGCCTGTGGCCCTCCGTCGCCGTTTTCTTGCGCTCCTCGAATCATTTCCGGGCTGTGAGCCTGTCTACACTGATGGTTCCCTGGTTGATGGTCGCACTGCCTACGCCTTTGCTCACTCTGACCATATTGAGCAACGCTCCTTGCCGGCTGGCTGCAGTATTTTTACTGCAGAGCTGGTGGCCATCTTGCGCGCTCTTGAGCACATGCGTTTCTGCTCAGGTAGGTCCGTTGTCATCTGCAGTGACTCCCTGAGCAGCCTTCAGGCCATCGACCGCTGCTATCCCTCCTCTCCTCTGGTGTCCTCCATTCAGGAGGCTGTTTCCGCCATTGCCCGTTCTGGTGGTTCAGTGGTCCTGGTTTGGACGCCCGGTCATGTTGGCATCCCAGGGAACGAACGTGTAGACAGGCTGGCCAAAGGGGCGATAGACGCCCCAGCTTTGGAGATCGGCCTTACGGCTCGCGACCAGCAGCTGGTGTTGCGCCGTAAGGTACTTGGGATGTGGGCTGCTGAGTGGCGTGGCATGACAGCCCCGAATAAACTGCGGGCTGTCAAGGAGACGACCGATGTGTGGCGTTCCTCCCTGCGGGCTTCTCGCAGGGACTCGGTAGTCCTGTGTCGGCTGCGCATCGGCCATACGTACCTGACGCACGGCCATCTCTTGCGTCGGGAGGATGCCCCCTTGTGTCAGTGTGGGTCCCGGCTGACGGTGGGCCACATTTTGCTGGAGTGTCCTCGACTGCGCACACTCCGGCAATCTTTTAATCTCTCGGGCACTTTGGCTTTGGTTTTATCTGACGATGCCTCCATGGCTGATGACGTTTTAAATTTTATCCGTGGTAGTCCTTTTTATGGTTCGATTTAGGGAGGTCCTGCGCCTTTCCCTTTCTGTGTCTTTTGTCCTCGTGTCTGTTGCTGTTCTGGTAGGCCGTGAGTTGGTTGACTCTTTCCCTTTTTTGATCTCGTGGTCAGTCAACCAGTCTCCGGCCCTCTTCCTTTCTTCTGTTTCTTTCTGTCTGGTGTTCCTCTGTTCTGTTCTTGTCTGTAGTGTTCGTTGCTGCATTTGTGTTTTTTTAGCGCCTGGGGGGACGTCTCCTCCCCCTTTGGTTTTTATCTGCTTCGTAGATTTTCGGCTCGCCTGATTTTGGAATGGGGGACTGATGACCTTCGCTGTTTAGTCCCCCTTAAACATCCAACAACCACCACCTTTTCGTCTTCTCCTGCCTTATGCTTTTAAGCATTTCTCAGACTACCTTATCTTTGAAGTGTCATAATTTCTTTGTGCTCCGTCCGTCACAGTTTTGCTCCTTTTCAGTTTTATGGCGTTATAGGTTTAGAGCGTAAATGTCACTTTTCGTCATTTTCAGCAGCACTTTCCCTAATCGTCCCAGTACTGTTGAGTTTAAATACTCCCATTTCACTGACTTATTGTTTGCTGTGGACTCAAATGCGCCATCCATGCGTCATTGATGTATTGCTGTCTTTTGCGACCCTTAATTTATCTGAGCAGAAGAGTACTTTGCTGTGATGTTCCAAGATTTCTCTCCTAAATGCGCATGAAGTGGCTCCACCTCTAAACAATCCTCAATATACGGGCATTAAAGCAAAACAAAGATAATAACAATTTCAGGTAATTCGGAACACATTGATACTTCTTTTTCAATTACTGCTTTACTATTTTCCATTCTGCGATGTCTAGTGCATAGTTAGGTAGACTTCCATGCTTACATATGCATTATAAACGTGAGTGGAGAATGTGTTAAATAAACTTCAGTTGCATACGTTTCCTTTTAAGAAATGTACTCTTTGCTGCTTGCGAGTCATTTACAGGTTTTTAACTGATCGCTAATTTCTATCAAAGAATTCCTCTTACCTGTATGACTTGTGATGGAGCAATAACTTCAATCTGCATTGAAAAAACTCTACTACAGCCTGTTGTTCTTATTTATGTGGGTAGTTTGTTAAAAATGCTTACAGATGTACAGAGCACTTCGTTCTGTGTCGAATGTTAGACTACGGAAGGAAGGAGTTATCATTTTGACTTTTGTTATTGAATTTGCGAATATCACTGTTAATCTCAAATTCTGCTGCGTTCTTAATAACAAGTTTCTTCAGTGTGCAGATTTACTGTAAGATGTACGTAATATTCCCGAATATATGGACAAATACATGTAATATGCACGTGTGCGGTTTTCTCTTTCTTCTTTATCGTTTTTCTCACTCTCGTCTCAGTAGATACTCAGATGGATTACTAAAGAGCCTTACGTATATTAGTGAGTAATGCAGGTGTAACCATCTTGATATAGAGAGATTTATTTGCTCTCTGGGAGTCAGCGACTGAAGGCAGGAGCTGAACGCTGTATACGACTAGCGATATTGAGGAATACTCGTAATGAATTTATTTGTTCCAACTATTTCTTTCCAGAATGCGCTGTCTAAGGGAATTTGAAGGATCTATACAATCTGGATGTGTAACTGTGATTCTCGTGGTGTTGTTTTACTACGCAGAACAGAATAAGAACTACACGTGGGAAATTTTCGGAAATACGGGGAAACTGACGCTAGCAAAGCAGAATTGTGGTACAGAGAGTGAGACCATCCAATATTTTAGCCTGGTTAAGATCACTTGCAATAAGAGGGCAAATATCACAACACTGCGACGCGGTCACATAATCTAAAAAGTTCCAATATATAAATAAAATCCTTTTTGGATTTTAAGCCATAAAATTTTGTAACAGCGAAACAGCTACGTAGACTACACCAACGTTTCGACTGTCTACGCACTTACTTCCAATGTATGGTTGAAAAGTGTCTTTCAGTAGCATACTTCGGCGTTTCTACAGATTTAGAGATGAATAATGAGATACTTGTCAATTGTACGAGGGGCTTTCAATAGGTAATGAAACATATTTTTTGCTCGGACAGTTTTGGTGAGAAAAATGCGGAATTTGACGTGGGTGGTGGAATATTCCCACTTCAGCCGCATTCAGAGTGGCTTCTTTAACGGGTATGCGTTCGAAGCGGAGAGGATGCGGTACCTGCCTGTAGGAATGCTCGACGGGCCAGGCGTTTCTGACTGCAAGCACGCGACCAGCGGAAGTGCTGGCGAGGCGCTCCCGTGAGTCACTGCGCCCACTGCAGGCTCGAAGGTCACTCAGGACTGCGATCGGGAAAGTCGCGGAAGGAGGTCCTCAGAACCCGCGGTCCGTGGTCTGAGGCGCACGCAGCTAGTCCTGCCGCTGATAAAAGGCTGCAGTCAGAGAAGCAAGATGATAATATTAGCAGCTGCGTTCTGTCTACGACATACCAGGAGCGCTTACTGCCAGGTAAAGTTTACGCTTTTATGTGAGCGCAGAGGTTCAAAACAAGAAAGTTCGTGAGAGACGGTGACTGTACTGGTCCGCAACTCGAAACAGGATCACTGCTTTCAGAAACGAGCTACGCGGGAACGTTTCATCACACGACGCCATACCTGAGCCCACCACTATCTACACTGAGTCAACTTTTATCACGCCCCCTTTTCCCAGAATTTATGCCACCCTCAGACGCCCGACTCGTCACTCGGCGGAACCAGGAGCGCCTCTGAAGATGTTTGAGGTAGCCGTGGACGAAACATCAGGAACAAAGACTCCATGAGCCAGGACCGTACAACCCAGAAGATTCACCAGCAACTTAGACAACCGGCAGTGAAAGACGCCATTGTATGATGATGATCCGCATTAAGATTTTCCATAGTATTGTAAATTCTTCTTCCACATCGTCCACGTCGTCCTCTTGCCTTCCTCTCCCTTCTTTCCTTTCTCCCTCTCCCTTCTTTCCTTTCTCCCTCTCCCTTCTTTCCTTTCTCCCTCTCCCTTCTTTCCTTTCTCCCTCTCCCTTCTTTTCTTTCTCCCTCTCCCTTCTTTTCTTTCTCCCTCTCCCTTCTTTTCTTTCTCCCTCTCCCTTCTTTTCTTTCTCCCTCTCCCTTCTTTCCTTTCTCCCTCTCCCCCCCCTCTCTCTCTCTCTCCCTCCCTCCCTCTCTCCCTTCTCTCCCTCCCTCCCTCCCTCCCTTCTCTCCCTTCCTCCCTCCCTCTCCCTTCTCTCCCTCCCTCCCTCTCCCTTCTCTCCCTCCCTCTCCCTTCTCTCCCTCCCTCTCCCTTCTCTCCCTCCCTCTCCCTTCTCTCCCTCCCCCTCCCTTCTCTCCCTCCCTCTCCCTTCTCTCCCTCCCTTCCTCCCTCTCCCTCCCTCCCTCCCTCTCCCTCCCTCCCTCCCTCCCTCTTTCTCTTTCTCTCTCTCTCTCTCTCTCTCTCTCTCTCTCTCGCGCGTCCTCTCTCTCTCTCGCGCGCCCTTCTCTCCTGTCTTTACTCTTTCTCGCCCTCTCTTCGTGATGCAGTACGAGTACCTTCATAAACCTGCTCCGGAACTACAGTCACTTGAATCACCGCCAATCCCATCCTTTCGAATTTGGCTTACAGGGTGTGACTACAGAAAGAGAGCGAATAACGTGTAATTAGTAGGCGCTCGTACGTGTGGCCCCAACTTGTTGGGAGAGTGTGCAGCTTGCCAGACGCCCATCCACACGGAAGGGTTATCCGGCGGCCTGTCGCGCGCTCGCCGCAGGGTCAGTCGCCCCGGGAAGCGTACTGGCCGGTGCAGCGCTAAACATAGCGCCGGCACACTTGTGGCGGTCCCGCGCTCCCATCTCGCACAGCTGGCCGCGGACCGCCTGCCAGGCCCCAGCGCGCACGGGATTCCTTGCTGTCAAAGGCTCTAAATGTGCGCCCGCCCTTTTAGCGGAGCGCGTAAACGCGCCGCTTTCGGGATGCGGAGAGATGAACCTGTCCTAAATCGAATCCACTTCGCGGATTAACGACGAGGGCAGGGTGGTTTTTAGGCGGTTGTCCACACCCAACTAGGTGAGTACCGGACCTCAGATACAGGCTACTCAGACATTTGGAAAACGTTCTCATCTACTCCTAGACACAGACAGAAGGGGTACACGAGATTCCATTCCAGGGACTGCGGTGGCGTCAGGAAGGGCAACCAGCCACCACACGCCGCTAACATTGCCTCAACCCAAATAAAATTCCGTCTCTTGAGGGAAAAAGGGAAAAGATGATGGTGATCCGAGCAAAATATTCCCTATTCTTATACGGGGCGACGTCAGTTAAAGAAAAACACAATATATTAATAGAATCTTCCGTCGGTTCTTGGTAGAACAACATTATAATAAATGAAAAGCACCAGTTTGCTTTTGTTCTACAATATTACTTTTATTGTTAACCGGTTTTCGGCTTACATGGCCATCTTCAGACATTTACTGACATGTCTGAAGATGGCCTTGTAAGCCGAAAACCGTTTAACAATAAAAGTAATATTGTAGAACAAAAGCAAACTGGTGCTTTTCATTTATTAAAAACACAATGTGTTTCAAAAATAATGTACATATTACAAAGTATTATGTTGTCAATACTATCGATCGCTGTGCCACGGCTCGGTTATTGGAGGAAGGAATACACTGTCTAGTTTATCTTCATTGCCGCTAGATACCGGTTGTCTTCTGTTACCGTGGTTACTGTCACATGCCTGGAAGTGGCTACTCCGCTCCAGAAATCTTTATTTTTTTTCCCTCGAGTTTGCGAAATGTAATTCCGTGATTACAGTGCAAAGATGTTTTATTCAGATTTAGGTGCCAAACTGCTCCTCCGAATGGGTGGAACACGATGTTTATGTAAAGGAGAGTCCATACAAGCTTCAGCTGGTAACACTTTCGCGCAACGCATCGTTTTCAGTGTCGAAGCGACTTTCCACCGTAGAGGGAATACCAACATAGTGTTCGAATTAGGGACCTGCAAACCCCACATGTCCACACTGAACACGTACGAAATTTACCCAATGTAAGTGTGTTTTGTGCGATATCCGACTCGTCTGTTACGGTCCATTCTTATGTGGTGGAAACACTGTTCACGAGCCACTGGACTGGTTGTCAAACAGCCGCGACTTGGCACTTCTCAGCTGGCCTCCACTGTCACCGGTTTGACGCCCTGTGAATTCTCCTATTGTTGGGTTTCATTAACGGCAACGTTTATGTACCATCACTACCATAGAACCATGAAGAGCTGAAGAACCGGATCCGTATAACCTTAACATCATTGATCATGGACATGCTGACCCCAGTGTGGTAGGGGTTAGAGTATCGATGTGATATTTATTCTGCCGCCGGTGGAGGACATATTTAACATTTGTAATCTAAACCTGAGAGAACCTTGACTTCCGCAAGGCGTTCGATACAGTTCCCCACAGTCGTTTAATGAACAAAGTAAGAGCATATGGACTATGAGACCAATTGTGTGCTTGGATTGAAGAGTTCCTAGATAACAGAACGCAGCGTGTCATTCTCAATCGAGAGAAGTCTTCCGAAGTAAGAGTGATTTCAGGTGTGCCGCAGGGGAGTCTCACAGGACTGTTGCTATTCACAATATACATAAATGACCTTGTGGATGACATCGGAAGTTGACTGAGGCTTTTTGCGGATGATGCTGTGGTGTATCGAGAGGTTGTAACAATGGAAAATTGTACTCAAACGCAGGAGGATCTGCAGCGTGATGACGCATGGTGCAGGGAATGGCAATTGAATCTCAATGTAGATAAGTGTAATGTGCTGCGAATACATAGAAAGAAAGAAAGAAAGAAAGAAAGAAAGATCCCTTATCATTTAGCTACAAAATAGCAGGTCAGCAACTGGAAGCAGTTAATCCCATAAATTATCTGGGAGTACGCATTAGGAATGATGTAAAATGGAATGATCATATAAAGTTGACCGTCGGTAAAGCAGATGCCAGACTGAGATTCATTGGAAGAATCCTAAGGAAATGCAATCCGAAAACAAAGGAAGTAGGTTACAGTACGCTTGTTCGCCCACTGCTTGAATACTGCTCAGCAGTGTGGGATCCGTACCAGATAGGGTTGATAGAAGAGAGAGAGAAGATCCAACGGAGAGCAGCGCGCTTCGTTACAGGATCATTTAGTAATCGCGAAAGCGTTACGGAGATGATAGATCATAGATAAACTCCACTGGAAGACTGCAGGAGAGACGCTCAGTAGCTCGGTACGGGCTTTTGTTAAAGTTTCGAGAACATACCTTCACCGAAGAGTCAAGCAGTATATTGCTCCCACCTAAGTATATCTCGCGAAGAGACCATGAGGATAAAATGAGAGAGATTAGAGCCCACACAGAAGCATACCGACAATCCTTCTTTCCACGAACGAGACTGGAATAGAACTACTCAAGGTACCCTCCGCCACACACCGTCAGGTGGCTTGCGGAGTATGGATGTAGATGTAGACTTGTAAACGTGTGTCCCAAGTTTCATACTTCTGTGTCTTACAGTTCAATAAATATATACGAATTAGTACATTCTTTTTGAAACACCCTTTATTTAAACCAGACTGGAGCAGCTGAGACTGATGGAATGGTAAAAGGGGCCAAAATTAGGGGAGATCCACGAAACGTTTGCTCATTGTCGCCATTTGTATTTAATTTGTATACAGGGTGATTCCGTAATGAAGTTTTCATCATCTTTCAGAGATCATGGAGAAGGGTAAACGTGTCAGTTTCAGGTAAGGGCCCTAGTCCGGAAACGACCAAGTCGAAAGGTATAAGCGAAAATCTGGGTCAGATTCTGCCTTAGCCTCGCGGAGCGCCCGAAACCTGATCATGATGTCCAGAATTCCTGCTGAATACTCCCCAGTATCCTCAGATGTTGGACCAGTAACGGCTCACGTAACTTGAAGCCAGAGAGACCGAAGATCCTTAGCCTGGGGTAGAGTAATAGCGAATTCCATGTACTTGCAACAATTTCAAAAGCTGCTACATCTACAGCAGTTACTGAAAATTGCGTTCCGCAGTGTCAGTGCAGGCATGGCATCGTCGCACAAAGTTGTGACGTACCCGTGCTAATATACCCAGTGTCGCCTGAGCAGAACAGAGTCAAAGGTCGCAGCAGCGACAATTCTTGTCAGGAGTTCCTCTTCAGTCTGTACAGGCGTCTCACACAGGACTTCTCACATGGTCCCACAAGAAGAAGTGGGGTGAGATCACGACCTCTTATGGCTACCCACTTGGTAATGTCTGATCCAGGTGTTCATGAATCGTCAGTTCAATCGTGTTGAAACTATATCAGTTGACGAATAACAAGTGCTCCTCGGGATTGCATACCTTTCAGTCTTAGCAAAAACAGCACTGGTACCTACCTGTATTCCACTGTCAGAGGTATCAACAATGATATTTGCTTATAAATTTCGACAAAGTCGCTTCCGGACGAGGGTCGCTAACCTCAAGTTAATAACATCTAACCTTCAAAAATGGTTCTAATGGCTCTGTGCACTATAAGACTTAACTGCTGAGGTCATCAGTCCCCTAGAACTTAGAACTACTTAAACCTAACCAACCTAAGGACATCACACACAGCCATGCCCGAGGCAGGATTCGAACCTGCGACCGTAGCGGTCGCGCGGTTCCAGACTGTAGCGCCTAGAGACGCTCGGCCATCCCGGCCGGCCATCTAACCTTCATCATCCTCCCTCAAATTGGTAATACCATCACCGAACCACCCGATACATTAAAATTGTAAAAACATGTAGGTGACACGCGCCATACTTTAAACTGACATGTATTGTTCTATATGCTCAGATAAATAAACTGTTAAAGCATTTCCTCGCAACCGTACATGACGAGTCGGAATACAGAGACGCGCCGACAGTGGCGCATGTAACTGAGACACAGGTCACAGGAGTGGCGCCAGATGAGAGGAGCAACTGTGCTCAGTTTCATCTCTGTAGCTAAACTGTGCGGTTCTGTTCCGTGTTTTCAAAATATTTAAGACTATCAACTCGCCTGCCGCGTGTGAGGATCGCTCAGTGATACGGTTTTTGTCAGCAAGGAACCTGTCTGCTGCAGAAATTCATCAACAGATTTGCGAAGTGTACGGTAATACTGTTAAGATTGAAAGCAAAATGGGTGAGTGGGTACGAGAATTCAAAGATGGCCGTGACAACGTCCATGATGAGGACCGCTCTGATCGCACTTCTTTGGTTATAGACGATTTGGTGTCTTCAGTTGAAGCGAGGATTAGTGAGAACAGGCGCTTCAGAATAACAGGTCTCTCAAACGAATTTCCTGACGTGTCGAGATCAGTACTTTACAACATTGTTTCTGAACACCTAAAGTTTAGGAAACTGTGCTCCCATTGGGTCCCGAAACTCCTAACAGAGGACCACAAAAACCCAGAGATTTGAGTGTGCGATGAAATTCTTGAAGAAGATGACGTCTTCTTGAGTCAAATAGTAACTGGAGACGAAACATGGGTATCGCATATCACGCCCGATTCGAAGCAATAGATCATGGAATGGAGACACACACACTCGCCTGTAAAGGTGAAGGCCAGACAGACTCTGTCCCAGCGCAAAATCATGGCGTCAGTGTTTTGGGATAGGCATGGTGTTTTGTTGGTTGACTTAATGCAACGAGGAACCACTATCAATGCAGAGGCATACTGCCAAACCCTGAGAAAGCTACGCAGAGCGATTCAAAACAAAAGACGCAGCATGCTGACAAAGGGAATTGTCCTTCTCCACGGCAATGCAAGACCTCACACTGCAGGTCAGACCCGCTGGGATGTTTCAGACCACCCACCCTAAAGTCCTGATCTTGCGCCGAGCGATTTCCAACTGTTCCTCCACCTCAAACAATACCTCAGTGGCAACCGTTACAATGATGACGACGACATGAAACGGCAGTGAACTCGAGGTTATCGGAACAGACGGAAAGTTTTTATGAAGAGGTTATTTTAAAATTGGTTGAGAGGTATGATGCGTGTTTCAACAAACTTGGCAACTGTTTCGAAAAATAGTGAAGTATATACTTTCTGAAATAAATTTACTTTATTGAAACAACCTTTCGTTGTGTACTTATGTTCAGACGGACCTTACTTAAAAAACACGACTCGTACATATATAGTTGATAAAAGAAGGGGAGATCGAGGCTAAAAGAAGAAAAGGACGAAGAAGAAAGTCTTGGTTATGTAACTAAAACAGTGGACAGGATTACAAAATGCAGACCAACAGCAACTTACTGCGGTCCATACAGTAAAGACGCGTCGTTTGGTTGCCAGCATTCATTGATAGGCAACAGACGAAGAAAAGTAAGTTGTACAAGGGTAGAGTGCCGTATTTAATAGATCCGCGACCGTGTTGGATCCTTAAATCACACAACATACTAGTACGTCCTACCTCAGAACAGTTATACCGGAGAAGAATATTGTACTCACGGTTCGAGTAGAAATTAGTATTTGCTGCCTCTAGTCGCATGCGTGGGATAATTTTACTGAGACTGGAACTGCGTCCGCGTGTAGCCGTTATTACTATGAGCATAAAAAAACTCAGTGTTATCCCATTGGAAGGAAAACTTGGTGCGAGAGCAGAGTGAAACCTTGAAGACAGCGGAGTCTGCGTATTTTGGAGCGAACCGTCAGGTGGCTGCAAGGACGTGATGTTAGCAGGCGCTGCTTTACATGTAAATCTGTCTCCCCCCTTCGCTTCCAGACGAAGAACGTAGCTGAAGGTAAACACGGTTTTCGACCGCGACGTGCGTACGCCGTAGTCGATGCGTACCAGCCTTTTACGCACAAGAGACCAGCTCTGGAAGTTTTCCATGTGGGTCCGGGTAGGCGCGTACCAGTCTTTGACTCTTCGCAGATGACTTGTGCTGCGGTATGTACCTCGTCAAATTTGCCCGATTTTCCTGTCTGGAATTAGACTAGATAATTTACAATTATCGAAAAGACACCAACCTGTCAAGCCACTATTAGCAGGAGATTAGTAGGCGCACAGTCCAGTCAGCTATTCGTAAACGTGTTTAATTACGTAGAAGATTCGTAAAAGAACATCTTGTGTTTAGAAGAAGGATGTTTTGATGATCATGAACAATATTTTGAGACTTTCCAAATCATCTTAGTTCAAATAATAAAGGCACTTGATTGTTTTTAGCCGGTCGGGGTGGCCGAGCGGTTCTAGGCGCTACAGTCTAAAAACTGCGCGACTGCTACGGTCGCAGGTTCGAATCCTGCCTCGGGCATGGATGTGTGTGATGTCCTTAGGTTAGTTAGGTTTAAGTAGTTCTAAGTTCTAGGGGACTGATGACCTCAGAAGTTAAGTTCCATAGTACTCAGAGCCATTTGAACCATTTTTGATTGTTTGTATCAGCATTTAATGCTTGGGTCAAGATGTAAACCATTCGTATTCAAGTCTTTTATAAATGTTGCATGTTATGACGCAAATTGTTTCGCCTAGTTCACTTTCACCTACGTAACGGATCCCGCTCTGTAAAAGAAATCTAATATTTTGAATTCCCATTACTAGGAACCATCCTCTTACGATCCCCGTCTGACCATACTGTCCCACGATTAACACGATTTACTTACAAAAAAAGAAAAAAATGCACTTTCTTCCCCACCCTACGCCATTCCGACCATGTGTTCCGGTCGTGATGACCGGACCTCTGTTTTTTCGAACCATCATCACATGCTGATGATTTTTCCTGCGTATTCTGAGGAGGAATCATGAGAAATTCAGCACTGTTAACTGAAATAATGTTCAACCACTCCCTTCAATCGGCAGTTGAATACAGCAGCCATTTCTGCTGTTATTAGCGGTTGACTTCTCATATAAGAGCAGTGAAAAGTAGACCATAAAGCAACGATCTAGAGGTTTCTTAAAAATCACCAGTCTGTGGCGTCACGCTCGTTTTGTTGCAAGAATGCCTAGAGATACAGTTGTACTTACAGAACGCTCATTTTCCCAAACATATTCGCTATACTGCTTTCCTGCAGATGTCTGATAGCCTCCATTAGTGCCTCCGTGTTTCCATTCAATACAACTACTTTAAATTATTCTCACATTTATTTATGTTTCAAATTTTATCCACTAATGATTATTCAGAGTTCTAGTAACTAGTCTGCTTATAAAGTTTAGAGAGGACAAATCTGAGAATTGAGGAGAAAAGATGTTTAAAACCCGAAAAGTCATCATTTTCATCACACAGCAAGTTTCTGCAGCGAAGCCAGTTATATGATTTTTTTTCCTGGTTTTGGAGAGAAAATAGTAATCGTGTCTAACCAGATTCATTCACAAGCTAAGAAAAAGGTAAGTGACCTGTTTTATCCAACACCTTCGAAAACATCATGTTCAAATACTTTGGAGATTCGTAAAAGAACATCTTGCCTTCAGAAAAAAAATTAGCTAGTTATGAACAGTAGCTTTCAACTTCCCTGATCATCTTAGTTGACAATACTGTAATAATAAAGGCACGTGATTGCTTCGATCAGTACTTAATAAATAAAAAGATAAGTGCCAGTTTGGAAAAGAGTGGGAGTGCACTTCCATCGTAAGCTTGTAACAGCTCTCACACATTTCGTAGTTAGTAGTTACTTTCATAAACAAACCATTGCATAGACCTGGGCATCTGTTTTCTTTCAGCAAGTCGTATATTTTATTTAATTTCACACACACACACACACACACACACACACACACACACACACACACACACACACACACACAATAAGAATCTCCGTGCACCAGTCGCGTTAGCTGTAAACGAAAATTCAGTTTAGAGGATTACCTCGTTTCCTTAGACAGTAGTGAAATTGATTATCGCCATTGCTGTGTGATTCTCTGAGATATGCGTTAGCCCTGCTGTGGTTTGGCCGATTTTTGACTGTATTATCACGGAGACTATTAGACACACAGTCATGCAGGAGACGCATTCTGTGACAAGGAAGAAACACTGCTTCATCACCTCCCCACCCCCTTTTCCTCCCTCGCAGTCCACCCTCTTTGGGTGGAACCTACTTCTCGGAACTTTCGTTTCACAGTTGCCACGGCTACATCCCAGTGTCGGTAATACAAAGACACGGACTCCATGTAAAGTATTTCATTTTGTGGCGCTGTGGTCATTGTTCTGTCATGATCTGTGTGTGTGTGTGTGTGTGTGTGTGTGTGTGTGTGTGTCAACGTCTTCAAAAAGTCAACTCTCTCTTCTGTAACCTCATGGTACTGGATTCTATTTTCTACTGTCAGTTGTTGAAATATGTGTTGTATATATTATTTCTGCTTTGTGTGTTTCCTTTCTCTAAAATGCAGCTTTTTCCATTTTCAGGTGAGTATCCAGAACTACGCTCTGCGCTCCCGTAATGGGTGAGTGAGGCTTTTTTGTGGCTGCAAGTAGGTTGGCGCTGGGAACTAGTGCCTTCTGTTTGTCCGCAATACTGATCATACGTGGCATACACCGATATTCTTCGAATAATACAAAAAGATCAACTGTTGTTTTGAGTGAAACAAGTACCGCTTCTTTCAACATAATATACTCGTGAAAAACGCTGTAGAAGGCAACCTCGCGGAAGATTGGTAGGAACATGCGAGGCAATACTGGCTGACCCTATAACTTAAGATAGATTAAAGAAAGGCAAACCTATGTTTATATCTTTTGTAGACGTACAGAAATGAGACGCTAAAAGCAGCAAATGAGTTTCGCTGTTTGAGCAGCAAAATAACTAATGATAGTCAAAGTAGAGTGGATATGAAATATAGACTCGGTGGCAGAAAATCGGTTCTGAAGAAAGGACATTTGTTAACCTCAAATATAAAATCAAGTGAGAGCGAAGAGTATATGGACAGATAGCATAACTACTGAGGAGGTACTAACAAGGGAACCTCCCCATCGCACCCCCCTCAGATTTAGTTATAAGTTGGCACAGTGGATAGGCCTTGAAAAACTGAACACAGATCAATCGAGAAAACAGGAAGAAGTTGTGTGGAACTGAGAAAAAATAAGCAAAATATACAAACTGAGTAGTTCATGGGAAGATAGGTAACATCAAGGACGCTGGGACAACAGGAGCTCCGTGGTCTCGTGGTAACGCGAGCAGCTGCGAAACGAAAGGTCCTTGGTTCAACTCTTCAATCGAGTGAAAATTTTAATTTTTTATTTCCAGTTTATGTGACAAACTCTTATGTTTTCATCACTTTTTTGGGAGTAATTATCACATCCACAAGAAAACCTAAATCGGGCAAGGTAGTAGAGTCTTTTTACCCATTCGCCAAGTGTACAAGTTAGGTCGGTCGACAACATATTCCTGTCATGTGACGCACATGCCATCACCAGTGTCGTACAGAATATATCAGATGTGTTTTCCTGTGGAGGAATCGGTTGACCTATGACCTTGCGATCAAATGTTTTCCGTTCCCATTGGAGAGGCACGTCCTTTCGTCTACTAATCGCACGGTTTTGCGATGCGGTCGCAAAACACAGACACTAAACTTATTACAGTGAACAGAGACGTCAATGAACGAACGGACAGATAATAACTATGCAAAAATAAAGAAATAAAATTTTCTCTTTTGGGAAGACTTGAGCCAAGGACCTCTGACCTCTTCATCTGCAGCTGCTCACGCTACCACGAGACCACAGCGCTCCTGAACCCACGAACTCCGTGATGTTGCATATGTGACCCATGGACTACTCAGTTTGTATATTTTGCTTATTTTTTCACAGTTCCACACAACTTCTTCCTGTTTTCTCAATTGATCTGTGTTCGGTTTATCAAGGCCTATCCACTGTGCCAAGTTATAACTAAATCTGAGGGGGGTGCGATGGGGAGGTTCCCTTGTAAGTAGAATTGGTGAGAAAAGAAATTTGTGACATAGCTTGATTAAAAGAAGGAACTGGTTGACAGGACATATTCCTAGACATAAAGGAATCGACAGTTCAGTGTTACAGGGAAGTTTGGAGGGGGGGGGGGGGATGTCAAGGGAGATAAAGAGACCGATACAGTAAGCATGTTCAAATCGATTGGAATGCAGTAGTTGTTTTGAGATGATTAGGCTTGAATGGGTTAGACTAGCAGCATCAAACCAGTCATAGGACTAAAGAGAACTAAAACCACCACACTTGTCTCAATATTTTTGTTCATTTTTCTTTATTTCACACGCTTATCGACACGATCTCCACAAGCCCGTGTTAGATACCTTTGGTGTGGCACAACTCCTTATCTTACGTCACGATATTCCTTCGTCGTTTCATGTCAGCATTGGACGGCCAGCTGTGACAACCAGTGGGGACAAACTACGGACTTGCTTATAGAGTTAGTCTGCTGATACCCGTAGGGCTGCCACAGCTAGAAAGCCAAGTGAACGCCGTCGTTTTCTCGTTGCAAGCCGTACGTCCGCAATTTTTGTAGCATTTCTGTGTAGCACGGGTAGATACGAGCTTCCTGGACTCAGTTTGCTACAACGTTTCATGTCTGGACGCCTCGCCTGCTTCGGAGAACTATTCTTGTTCGCGAAACCATTTACGAGCTTGTGCACATTCCTGCAGTCTGTGGGGACAGGTATAACGCACCGTTGCGGTGTAGTTTTTTAGAACTGCAAACGAAAAACTGTTCTAACGTGGGAACCGCATAAAGGGACGTTCTCAGTGCAGTAGATCGCGTAGGTGTCTCACAGATTTGTAGGCTTTTCAGCAGTATAACTTTAATCTTTCCTGAGTCAATAAAAAAAATTGCTAGTTATTTCACCTTCAGGTGCTTGTAACGTCAGCTTTGTCCTTATTACAATACAATGAAATACACGCTTTTGGCGGGAGGATAATAGCATTCGTATACGATATAAAATAGGTCACTGGCAAGACTTACGTTACGTATGTATTTTAGCTTTCGTACGCGAAATTTTGTTTGATGATAATGTTATATTCTAACAAATAATTCTGTTCCAAAACTGCCCGCTTTCTTGACTATTTACATTCCGTCTGTATGAACACAATATTAGCCGTAAAGTGTAGATTGACATAACTGATACATGTTTTTGAGATTTTAATGTCATTGTGAAATGAAATTCCTTGTGTATCGCCTCTTTACAACGCATGAACATCATCCCTTTCTAGAACTCTGATCATGACCGCGAGGCATGACGGGAATTAGTATAGGCATGGTTTGGTTTAGCGACGTCCTAACGCAAACCATTGAGGAGTTCCGTCGATTTTATTTCATTTAGTTCAATAATTGTCACCCCGCATCATTCATTGTACGGCTACCAGTTTCGGTGCTTTAGTGTGTGAGTTGCCGGAGCTAGCAGTGTATTTAACACTAAATTCTTCTCGAATCTTCTTCATATGGAAATGATGCTCTAAGCGCCGGCCCCCCCCCCCCCTTTTCTAACTCCGACTTTTGCTGTTGCACACGGATTAAGAGGAAACGCGAACTGACTGTAATCGACCCTGCAAGTGGAGTAGAAAAGAGTTGGGCACGTGCAATAATTTAATTGGATAGAAATTACTTACGTAAAGGAAAGTTTCATTAACGTAGTGAGAAATGAAAGGGTTGCTCTGCCGATTAACAGAATGAAAGTTCTGTCCAAAATAATTTGATTTATTATGACTAAACTCAAAATAATAAACAAAACACATGAAACATTTACAATACGTCAAATTGGATACTCAAATAAATGCTGTGAAGGTGAAGTTGCCCATAAACTAGATTGTGACATTTATGATCAAGTGGTATGTGGAGCCAATTCTTTGCAACTCAAATCTTCAGAGAAACACCCAGCCAACCCAACTTTAATTGCTGCTACAGTAGGGAGAACTCAATGAACACCCAAGACAGAACAAAGTTAGAAAAGACGAACAGGCGCGTTCTGCTGAGCTCTGATCATCGCCTAGTAAAATGCTCTAATCTGCCGGTGCTGCGGACATACATTACCAAGCTGTCTTCTTAACTGCAAGGACACGATCTGGCATACTGGAGGCGATGACTGGTTGCTTCGATGTCCCGTCGTGGTGATGATAATGTCGTGAGTATAGCCCGAAACAAATTATCCTGGTCTGGTTGTTCCAGGCTGAAGACTTCCTAGCAACACAAATGCGCCTCTGAGGGAGATGAAGAAGGCTCGCTACACAATCACTGACGGTACAGTGAGTGATTTTAACAAGCAAAGTCACACAGTAACTCCGATACAGTCAACTTTAGCCAAAACTCAAGACGGACAACATAGGTCGCTTGTACGCAGAACTCAATTGCCAACTGTACTCGGAAAGTTACGTTGAAGTCGAAACTTCAGCAACTTCGTCAAACAGTTACAATTAAATGAAAGTATATTAGACAGCCAACGGAAGGCAGGCTGTCCAGAGCAGCGAGAGCTCAGTCTTGTAACCTACTCCGACCGAAAGGCGAGAGTCGACTCTCAAGAGCACCCGTACAAACCGAACACAGAGCATTCCCGCCCCCACGACAGTGGCCGTGGTTAAACGTTCCAATCAGCAACTCGAAAACCGGCGGAAAATTCCACTCTATGCCGAAGCACTACAATTCCGCCAATGGAGATCCTTGGCGCCAATTTCTGCGCCGATTTTGCTACGCCACGGAGCTATGCCCTGAGCAAGCCAATCGCCGTTACGATTTTGCAGAAAGCGCGGGAATTTGCCCGCCAAGTCTGCCTGGGAACACAAATCATTCCCACGCCTTGCTGGTAGCCCGCCAGAAACGGTTTTCACTAAGTTTCTGCGAAGTAACGGAATCTCTAGCCCAGCCACCCCTTCCGGCCCATCTGGACGTGTCGCTCCCGCTCTTATGACAATATCGGCGTCTGGAAAGCATCCACTTGACTCCCTCACACCCGTCGGCTTAACCCTACAAAGATCAGCAGAGCCCGCCTGTCACCGGACCACCCAGGGGGACGAGAGACACTGCGTGGGAAGTCCGCGTGTGAAGGAATAGCAACTTTTCACTGCATGCAATTAGAGAGGAAAATCGAATTACTCAGAGTAAGATAGAAATATGAGAGGGGACTCATGCCCCCTCTCAAGCGCACGTTCTTCAGGCCTTAGGTGACTCAGAGGGGGCTAACACCATCCGTATACACGATGCATCAGTGGACAACATCTGTAACTGGTTACCTCGGACTTCCTGTTGGAGAGACAGCACTGCGGTTACAGAAAGTCTAAGGAAACCAGTTACAGATGTTGGCCAGTGATAAATCGTGTATACGGACGGTGTTAGCTCTCTCTGCATCAGCTAAGACCTGATGATGGCGCACTGAAGTACCGGACTGTTGTACAGAAACGTGTCCCACACAATCGTAAAACCAGCAACATGTTTTCCACATCGCAGTTCCTCAGTGGGCCAGTGCCATCTAGACGTTACGTAACCGGAATCGGCAGTCACTTGCTGTAGCCGTGTGAGCCACTATGAATTATTCCGTCCCGAAACCTGCTGGACGTGTTCCACCGAATGCTGAGGACCCTTCCGGCGACACCGTGTCTTTGTGAGCGAACCAAACACCTGGCGCGGTTGGCTTCCGCCACTCTCATGATCCAGGGGCGCGTGGCTGATGTGCCCACCTCGTTCACACAGCTGGTTGGCACCGGTTCAAGGTACACTCCGAGGCAGGCATTTGATACTTGTCGGACTTCCCGTGCAACATTCTGTGTGCCAGTTGTTTCGAATCCGTAGGTCACTTGAAAGCCCGTTCACTTCCTGAAATATCGATAACTTTAGAGACCTGACTGTTCATTCTCTAGTGATCGTGAAAGCCTTGTGATTTTAAAGAGAATGCATCGTCAAACACCGAGAGTGTGTTTTGTGTTTACGTTGTCTCAGCGGCATGAAACTATTCATTCTTCGGAAGTACAAGTTATACCAACCGCTGGTGGAACTTTCGGAAACTTTGATCTTACAGAATATCAGAGCATTTGCACAGATGAGCTTGTTCGAGATGTTGCCTGTTAGTTGGGTTGCCCCCAGGTTTTACAGGTTAAATAGAGGGTGATTACTGTGTTCGTTGCCCCTATGCGCACCATGGAAATGTCGCAGCAACGATGTTCAACGCCCTATAACAAAGTTCAAGCAAATGGTGGGATAATATCTTTAACAAAATCAGTACAGACATCATAGCCCGCTCCCGGCCACACAGCTGAGTTAATGTGTGCACACTACTCAGTATTATGTAGGAGGGATCATAAACGGCCTCCTTGTTTCCTCTGACTGCAAATATGAATTGAGAAAATTTTGGAAATGTTGCCTGTTGAAAGGAGAATGAGAAGGAAAAATAAATTAGCATAAGAGTCCTTTCAGGTGGGATTCAACGAACGAACGGTGACGAATAAATAACGGATGTGCGCCATTATACCTATGACGGAAGTCTTCCGTGAGCTTCAGCAGGTGACTAATAAACGTTTGTGGTGTAGGGGCTGACAGTGTGGTGATGACTACAGCTCTTACCAGATACGATCACCTCTCTTGACTCACAATATCGCCCCCCCTCCCCCTCCCCCCCCCCCCCTCTCTCTCTCTCTCTCTCTCTCTCTCTCTCTCTCTCTCTCTCTCTCTCTCTCTCTCTCTCTCTCTCTCTCAGAGAAGGATAGCTGCTCAGAGTTGCAGATTCGTTGTATTTTTCCTATCTCCAGGAAGGAGACGCGACTGAGAACTCTTTTTGTAATTTAAGACAGGGTCTCTAGACAGGAATCTTAATTTCGCTCCCTTGATCACCAACTCTATGCTATTAATCCTACAGTTTGGAGACTCAGTCAAGTAAGAACATAGAATGAATTCAGTAATGTGCTGCTAGGATCGTACAAAACTGGACGGTAGAGCCTTGTGTGTGTGTGTGTGTGTGTGTGTGTGTGTGTGTGTGTGTGTGTGTGTCATTTTGCGTACCGACGAGACCGAACAAGTAAAGTAGGAGAGTTTAAATTATAGCACGAATCATCCTACTGATAAAGGCGAAGAGATATTGGAATGTGGGGCCTTGCAGTATAATTCCGAGAGGAAGCAACTGGACACTGTATGTGCTTTGACATTTCGCCAAGATAGGGCAACAATAGACGCTTCGTCGAACGTGAAATCCGCGCTGTTTCCGATTAGAGGGGCGGAGGATAATTCTGAGAATAGGGGTAACGGGTTCATTCTGCGTTCCCAGAAGCAGTATCTTGGACTGCAATGTAAACGTTCCCAGAAAGCCATTCAGGGCCCTTAACGGAATTTCCTTGAGCAGCTGACGCCCGCTGAACCCCATTGTGGTACCCGTGTTGTGAAAGAGTGGGAGGAGATGTTCTTTTCTGCATCCATACTCCCTGAGCCACCCTATGATGTGTATATTGTGTTCCGTTCTTCTGGCTTTCTTATGCATCACACAGACTACATGTGTATGATTACATGGTACATATATCGTCTCCCTTTTTGCTGATAATTTACTGGCTTTAGAAGCGTGCGTGCGCAGATGATTCGATGTGATTATGTACAAACACACACCTACTTGTGAACATTACTACACCATCGAGGAAGCACATTAAATGGAAAGGCTATTCAGAGCGGGGTACTAGGACAAGTAAACACTTAAAGGTACGCACTGTCGCTTTGCAATTGCGAACTCGCAGCGCGCCCCCTCTCGTGTGTTTAAACGGTTGAAGAAGCGCCTTAAAAGTTCTCTCCCCCGTGTGCCCCTCTCACTATGCCTCCTTGATGGAATGGCAGCTACATGTCCTAGTTTCGCGGTCTGTAATGGGGTGAACGTCATCTGGAGACTGCGTTATGTCAACAGCAACGATGGTGTTAAGAGTACAGCCAGGGTCGCCGAGCCCGTGCGGCCTGTGATAAAATTATGCAATTACCATTGTACAAGACATCTGATTTTTTGTTCCTTTCAAATATACAGTGATCATTGTGCCCCTGGTGGATAGCATTTTCTAACTTGTACAAGGCACGGCTCGAACAAGATATTGCCTATTATATATTGCCGTTTGGTAATTTGATTAAGTGCGCAACCACAGTTATGTTAGCGATGCATCTTGGATATTTATTCATTTCTTAGCCTTTGCTTTAATTCGTTGCGTCTAAGAGGCAGATATCAGCACGGCCGTGTGGCAGACTAAAAGTTGTTCTTAAGACGACCTTGAACGCTGACAATGCTCTGTGTATGTAAAAAATACCGGTTCCGCCAAGCTCCGTATTACAGGCTTTTTGGTTAATTACATCAGTTTACAGGATGTGTGTAATTGGTATTTTTGTGTGTACAACTGCACGTTGTTAATTCAAAGATTAAAAATATAAAATTTGCCTTGACTGCAAAATTGCACAAGGATGATAAATTTAGATAGATCATGCATGATCTTTAGATAATTAACACCTCTTTACATTATCTTGTCTATTGTAGTATAGGCTACACATACTGACTCCAGAATGAAATTTCCACTCTGCAACGGAGTGTGCGCTGATATGAAACTTCCTGGCAGATTAAAACTATGTGCCGGACCGAGACTCGAACTCGGGACCTTTGCCTTTCGTGGGCAAGTGCTCTACTAACTGAGCTACCCAAGCACGACTCACGATCCGTCCTCACAACTTAAATTCCGCCAGTACCTCGTCTCCTACCTTTTAAACTTCACAGAAGCTCTCCTGCGAAACTTGCAGAACTAGCCCTCCTGGAAGAAAGGATATTGCGGAGACGTGGCTTTGCCACAGCCTGGGGGATGTTTCCAGAATGAAATTTTCAATCTACACTCTTTTTTCACACATACTGTGTTTTTAATAAGACGGTAAATGTAACTTACATGTACTACGTGTGACGATTTATTGTAATGAGATTGCATGCATCCCAAAATCATTGCATGATTAATCGAAAATGCTTATTTCCAGATTACTAAATAGCCCAGAGGCTTAAATCTAATAAAGAAGTGCAACATAAATTTAAAAACAAAGAAAACACGCGTAGCTACTTTACTACGTATCTACCTATGATTAATGAAACATGTGACTGTGCATTACTGGGACTCTAATATTGTAACTGTGGACGTTATTACTCATTTTGCGATAGACTATTTCCGACGATTTTTATTATATGGCAGAAGTGTAGTTGTAATGCCTAATCCTTGAAGAGACGCTTACAAGATAACTGCGTGTTCAACGACTTATTATGCTCACTACACGCTTTTGTGGATTCTATACGTTCTTCATAAGTGATCAGTTGCGTAAAAAGGTGTACCTTAAGACATTAATAAGTGGAAACATGCAGATCATATTACGATGTCAGTCTACGAAACTTACACGATTATGTTAAGACAAAATGTTGCTGAACTTCGCTGCTTGAGAAGGTTTCAAGAGTTTCATCACTACATATTTCTTTGATGCCATTCCATTTATTGTACAAAACTGCGTATACTGTTTTTCTCCGTAATTGTGGGAGAGCCGGTTTGCACTGAAGCACTTACTAATTCTTTGAAGAACATTGTTAACAATTTTATCCATTGATGTCTTTCTGTAGCCTGATTAATAGCTGTCATTTCGAAGAGTACCAATACCCCTTGATGTATTTTAAGTAGAAGAATACATGTATAATTAAATCTTGTGTAATCCACTTCGTGATATATCCACAATGATTAAAATGTTCTCTCCTTTGAGCATTGTTTTGTCCGCCCCGACAGCTGAGTGGTCAGCGCGGCGGTCTGTCACGCCAAGGGGCCAGGGTTCGACTCCCGGCTGAGTCAGCGAGTTTCTCCGCTCAGGGACTGGCTGTTATGTTGTCCTCATTATCATATCATCATCATCATCATCATCAGCAGTGGAAGGCAACGGGAAACCCCCACTGGAATCACTTCCCTAGATGCTCATGCGGTGGACCTCTCTGACGTGGCTTCCCCCATGACAAGACCTGCCGTAAGGTAGAACAGTTTTTTTTAGCATTGTTTGACTTACTCAGCTCCACTTTTTATTTTTTGCTACGTTTTACTCGAAACAGCCGTTCTATCACCTCTAATACCGTAAAACACACAGCTGATGGTGTACTCGTACGTAATCGTCCAGGTAAATTTTCAGATGGGTGATACTGTGTTGCTGAAATCAATTCTCAAGTTCAAGACCCCTTTAGCTACCTATATCTAGCATAGTAGCGCGCGTATGTACTCTGGCAGCACTGTAAAAGTTTGAACAACTGATGGCGTTTCTCCACAGGCCAGTACGTTAGTGGGATGATTTTCATATGGATGGTCTTAGTCGGGAAAAATCTGTGTGAAGTAAACAGACAACGCACAGTGTTTCGTATAGGATACAACCGTTCGTTCGACGAAAGATCCATACCCAAAGAATGGAAAGTTGCACAGGTCACACCAATATTCAAGAAAGGTAGTAGGAGTAATCTACTAAATTACAGGCCCATATCGTTAACGTCGATATGCAGCAGGATTTTAAAACATATATTGTGTTCGAACATTATGAATTACCTCGAAGGAACCGGTCTATTGACAAACAGTCAACATGGGTTTAGAAAACATCGTTGCTGTGAATCACAACTAGCTCTTTATTCACATGAAGTGCTGAGTGCTATTGACAAGGGATTTCAGATTCATTGCGTTTTTCTGGATTTCCGGAAGGCTTTTGACACTGGACTACACAAGCAGCTCGTAATGAAATTGCGTGCTTATGGAATATCGTCTCAGTTATGTGACTGGATTTGTGATTTCCTGTCAGAGAGGTCACAGTTCGTAGTAACTGACGAGAAGTCATCGAGTAAAACAGAAGTGATTTCAGGCGTTCTCCAAGGTAGTGTTATAGGCCCTTTGCTGTTCCTTGGGAGACAATCTGAGCAGTCGTCTTCGGTTGTTTGCAGATTACACTGTCGTTCATCGACTAATAAAGTTATCAGAAGATCAAAAAAAATTGAAAAACGATTTAGAAGAAATATCTGAATGGTGAGAAAAGTGGCAGTTGACCCTAAATAACGAAAAGTGTGATGTCATCCACATGATTACTGAAAGGAACTCGTTAAACTTCGGTTACACGATAAATCAGTCTAATCTAAAAGCCGTAAATTCAACTAAATACCTAGGTATTACAATTATGAACAACTTAAATTGGAAAGAAGACATAGAAAAAGTTGCGGGGAAGGCTAACCAAAGGCTGCGTTTTATTGGCAGGACACTTCGAAAATGTAACAGACCTACCAAGGAGAGTGCCTACACTACGCTTGTGCGTCGTCTTTTAGAATACAGCTGCGCGGTGTCGGATCCTTACCAGATAGGACTGACCGGGTACATCGAAAAAGTTCAAAGGAAAACAGCACGTTTTGTATTATCGCGAAATATGGGAGAGAGTGTCACAGAAATGATACAGGATTTGGGCTGGAAATCATTAAAAGAAAGGCGTTTTCGTTGCAACGGAATCTTCTCACGAAATTCCAATCACCAACTTTCTCCTCCGAATGTGAAAATATTTTGTTGACACCGACCTACATAGAGCGGAACGATCACCAATATAAAATAAGGGAAATCAGAGCTCGTACGGAAAGATACAGGTGTTCGTTCTTTCCGCGCGCTATACGAGATCGGAATAATAGAGAATTGTGAAGGTGGTTCGATGAACCCTCTGCCAGGCACTTGAATGTGATTTGCAGAGTATCCATGTAGATGAAGACTGAAGCTGGTGACGACAAATCGTTAAGCCCTTACTGTGGTATCGAGAATGTGCAGGCCTGAGGGCGCAGCGCTGCCAGTGGTTATGCAGGCGGGCGTCTCATTTGACTCGTGGCCTCATTCGGCAGACGGTCGAGATGCGGCTGCAGATAAGCGGGTCAGCGAGGCGCATGGCTGAAAGTTGAGTTCCGTATCGGTAATGCTTCCTGTCCCACGTGTGGCGAAAGTAGCGGCCGGAACGTGGATCCATCTGCCTCTGTCTGCGTGACACGGACCGCCCCCAGTGGCGCTCATCCTGGAATGCGTGAATCGCCTTTCACTCCTGTAATTCCATCTCTTTTTCATCCTTTAGCTTAGAGTGAACTAGTCGCTGCCCTTGACAATCCGCGTCTACACGTCGAAAGTCGGGTAACCTGTTCAGTCTGGAGTATCAGCATTCGCTTAATGAAACAAAGGACAAATTTGAACTGGTGCAAGATTTGGTCGCTCGCTGTGACCACCGATATTTAATTCATATATGTAAGATGCAGTGAGGGAAATGTGTCTAGGTGACAAAAAGTGTTTGTCGTGGACAGGAAAACAAGCATGGTACTGTTCGCTGGTGGTATAGCAGTGTCTGTCGAAAGTGAATGAGAAATGAGTCGGGTGCTTAATGAACGGAACGCGTGTTAATTGATAGGTATAACTGTGCATAAACAACAAGAAAACTGAGGTAATGGTGTACGTATTAAGTGGGAATACTTGATGGCTAAATATTACGTTTGAACAAGAGTCGCTTGAACACTTGGACGAATTTTTCTGACTCGGAAGTGGAATAGAGAAGGAACGCCAAAGAAATAAATGGTCGAAAATATTGCATATCGCAAAAGCAGTTTCTATTAAAATAAGCAGCTACTAACATCAGAAGATGTAAACCATGACACCAGAAAATATTAATATTTTATAGCAATTTGTAGCACTGCTCTGTATGGGTGTGAAATACCGACAGCGTGGGAGTTAAATGAAGCGATCAGAAGCCATTGATACGTGGTCTTACAGGACATGTTGGAGATCAGAGGGATTGATTGAGTGTGGTATGAAGACATCCTGAAACTAGTCAACAAGAAAAAAAGTTTTGCAAAGATGTACTGAGGGGGGAGAGAGATTGAGAGAGAGAGATTGAGAGAGAGAGATTGAGAGAGAGAGATTGAGAGAGAGAGATTGAGAGAGAGAGATTGAGAGAGAGAGATTGAGAGAGAGAGATTGAGAGAGAGAGATTGAGAGAGAGAGATTGAGAGAGAGAGATTGAGAGAGAGAGATTGAGAGAGAGAGATTGAGAGAGAGAGATTGAGAGAGAGAGATTGAGAGAGAGAGATTGAGAGAGAGAGATTGAGAGAGAGAGATTGAGAGAGAGAGAGAGAGAGAGAGAGAGAGAGAGAGAGTGAGAGAGGGGGGGGGGGTAGGGTTGGATACGTACAAGGTGTCCATGAAGGCCTGCTTTCGTTTCAAAAAAATCATAACTTTGAAAGATGGAATATTTTGGTTTGTTGTGAAATGTTCAGCAGTTCTCAGAGTTTTTTTATGTAATGACAGTCTCAGTGTGTGCCCCATTCGTCATTCCTAGAACATTAAGGCGATATTAGAATTCGCCCATGTGGGGGTCGGCGTTGCAGCATCTATATTTCTTATTTCTACATAGAGTCGTGCACGAAGGGTAGTAGTGTCACTGGCTGCTGTTGTGTATACGCGATCCTTGACGTAACCTCACAAAAAGAAGTCTTTAATTGCGTGGCAGTGAGAGAGCGCGACGGCCATGCGATGGGAGCATCACACTACACATCCACCTTTCAGGAAGTGTCATTCAGCACGTCCCGCACGTTGATACTCGGATGTGGAAGTCGCACTATCACGGCATGGGGCTATCGCGAAAGTGGTCTCGTGTGCTGTGTGGGTTTTCGGAGTTCCAGTTCCTAATGCTGTGGCGATTCAAATGTCCAGAAATATGGAACGTCGTTCCACCTGAAAGCTGGAGCTTTTTCAGGTAGCCGTTGTCAGTATATCTGGAGGCCAGCATGGAACACGCGATTGCATACCGCACTGTGCATAACAGACACGTTGCGCCTTTTGATGTGTAGCTGTTTTGATGCAACAAGGGAAAAGGACTTAAAACACTTCTGAGAGCTGCTAAAGGTTTTACGACATAAATCTCTCTAATACTTTTGAAGTTACGAGTTTTTGAAATGATAGTGAGAGTTTATGGACACCCGGAATTGCGACATTAGTCGCTGCTGAAAACTGTAGATGAAGTGATGGTAGAGGAAAAGAACCTCACGGGGAGACTTAGGCATGGGTACGTAGGGGAGATGGTCGATGACGTGGTCTGCAGCAGTTACGCTGAAACAAAGAGGGTAATAGACAGGCGAGAAGAATGGAGCGTTGAGTCTAACCAACCTCACGGCGATGACCAAAACCACTACTATTACATAAAATTCTCCTTGTCCTAGCGGAACGAACGTAGTTTGCCATTGTCGGTAGTCTTCCATCTTACTCCACAGGAGAGAACGACTACCTTCACGCTCGAGAAGGAACCAGTTTTTATCTAAAATCACTATCGTTCTCGACATGCGAAGTGCACTAGTTTAAACATATCTCTGACATTTTCTAATGACTACACGCCCGCAAGAAATGGCGAAACTGCTTAGAAACCCTCTACCATCGCTTCTACTAAACTGAAGTAGACGAAGCTGCGATTACGTCATTAACTCGTATTTGAAAGGAGAGGCTGTTCAGAGCGCCGTCCGGATATCCTGGTTTAACTTCGCAGTGATGTCCCGACATCCGGTATACTTAGTAGAAAACGCTAGACAGAGAACCAGAGAAGAGCGTCGACAAAGCATCATAGATATGAGTTTTAAAATTATGCGTTTCGTCCTTCTCACCTGTTGTTTTGCGTTTTTATCTACTGTTTTATGACAACATTGTTTCCACTCTATATATTTTAACTCGATTAGTGTTATTGAGATTAATGTGCTCGCTCTCTCTCTCTCTCTCTCTCTCTCTCTCTCTCTCTCTCTCTCTCTCTCTCTCTCTCTCTCTCTCTCTCTCTCAAGAGGTTATCCCTTTCCCAAATTGAGGATAAGCTCCTGTCCTAATGATCTAGTAGTCGACGAAGAACGTTAAACAGTAATTTTCCGCTTTCATTTGTACATACTGGAGAACTAACTCCATGTAGTAGTGCAGTCGTTTTTGTAAACCGACTGCGATTTCCTCATATCATAAATGAACTAAAACGTTCTACCAGCGATGTCTTGGAATAGACGTATTGAGGTCTTACAGCCACATATTCTGTATATTGTTAGCCTCTTGTATTAATGTGGCGTCGTTGAGTCATGCTTGCGACAAGCTTCATATGTTCAGTGAAGTGCGTAACTGTATAAGTAGACAAATGTGCCAGATATTCTACTAGTAAATTTTTGCATTTTACATTGCACAGCTAAAATAATTCCTTAGGAGAGATCGATATGCACTGTCAGGTGAAAATCTTGTCAAGGACGTACTGCAGACAAACTAGTGTCAACGCCTTTATCTTGTTTCTCCTTATGAACTACTTGGGGAAAGTCTTGTATTGCTGGGATTTCTCTGAGATTTCAAAATTCGTAGATTCAAACTACATACGTTACAGTAACACTTGCCTTTGTAGTTGCAGCAGCGGAGTACATCAAGCATAGACTTCAGGTCTCTAGTGGCTTAGCCGCGCGGGATAGCCGAGCAGTCATAGGCGCCTTGTCACGATTCGCACGACTCCCCTCGTCGGAGGTTCGAATCAAGTGTGTATGTGTGTGTTGTCCTTAGCGTAAGTTACTTTAAATTAGAGTAAGTAGTGTGTAAGCTTAGGGACCGATGACGTTAGCAGTTCGGTTCCATAAGACCTTACCACAAATTTCCAATTTTCTAGTGGCTTAGTTATCAGTAGACATCAAATTATAAACTTATTTTTTGTATCCGGAAAAAAAGCCAAGTTGAGGTGTATTGGAAGTTTCACCCGATTCTCTACGACGCGTATGCGAATACAGCGACAACTGTATTTTCTCCGATCGTTAAAGGCATTCGGAATAGGAGCAGCGTTTAGAAGAAGCAAGGTGAAGTTCTGTCGTAGTCTAACCTGATTTATTATTTCGGGAGCATGCTGTCAGCGTAGACGAAGGAAACATAAAAAGGAGACCCAGTTTATGTGACCCACCATGTTCAAATAGGAGCAACTTCGATAGCGTTTCTGTCGAAATAATTTACGTAAAAAATGTGTGTGAAATCTTATGGGACTTAACTGCTAAGGTCATCAATCCCTAAGCTTGCACACTACTTAATCTAAATCATCTTAAGGACACACACACACACACACACACACACACACACACACACACACACACACACACACACACACACGCATGCCCGAGGGAGGACTCGAACCTCCGCCGGGACCAGCCGCACAGTCCATGACTGTCCATGCTCGGCTAATCCCACGCGGCGAAATAATTTACGCCCTGTAAGTAGTTGTAGTAGTAAAATGTATATTAAGTATATGCGTTGAGTAGGTAGCACATCTGCCTGTCCCATCCATAATTTCAGCTGTTGTGAAGTTCAAGAAACGAGCAGTCACTTTAACTTTGTTTGTGTTCGAAAAATAAATTCGCTCCAAGTTCCATTTATTCATGGAGGCAAATTGCACAGCTTGGCTAAAGCACATGGAGTGTTACCAAACTGATTTTCGAATCGCCTTATCGGAGTGCGCTATTAACGTAAGCGTGAGGTTATCAGCTTCTAGGAAAAACAGTCATCGAGTGAAACCTTGTATCTGATACTGCTTTGGAGACTTCCTCAAGGTGATAACATGGAGGAAAAAGATGATTAGGGTATAACGTCCTGAAATCGAGGACGTCACTGGAGATGGAGCACAAGCGGAAGCAAACAGTCTTGCGCTTTTCAAAGCACCTATTCTGCATTTTCCCGTAGGGATTTAAGGAACCCACGGAGTGACTGGTGGCGATCTGAATCCCGATCCCGTAAAATGTGATTGTACATATAATCATTATGTAGGTTTTCTGTAGTTTAATCAACGTTTGCCGCACATACGGAGCTCCACGTTATCCAAAACTACTTCTGGTCAAAGCTAGTGAAATTACATCCTTTCTAAAAGTTGCGGCGTAATGGAAGCTTCGAACTGCTATACCTCGTAGAGAAGGAAGATCTGAATTAAGTACGTTCTCCAGTCGATTATTGAGCGTGATGACGCAATGGTTAAGACAACAGACTTACATGACAGAAGAAGGGCGTTCAAATCTCCGTTCAGTTGTCCACATTTAGGCTTTGTGTTTTCCGTAAATCGTTGAGCGACTTCCACGGCAGTTTCTTAAAAAGGCTGCTGCCGCTTTATTCCCCATTTCCTTGTCCTAGTGAGCATCTGCTCAATCACTAACGATCCCAGTGTCGACGAGCTATTAAGCTCTAGCCTTCCACCCGAGCTCATTCTGTCTGTTTGAAGATCGTCAGTCACACTGCCTTCCCACATGTTCAAATGTGTGTGTGAATTCCTAAGTGACCAAACTGCTGAGGTCATCGGTCCCTAGACTTACATACTACTTAAACTAACTTAACCTAACTTTGGCTAAGAAAACAAACACACACACACACACACACACACACACACACACACACACACACACACACACACACACTCTCCGCGCGGCGCCCTCCCACATAATGAAAGCTCGAAAGAGGACAAAAAATCTGATGATGATTCGAATGCGACACTCCTGAATTTTACTGCGTGCTACCTCGATTTTCAGTTCGCGGCACTAATAAAATGTTCGGCGAGGCATGTTAGGGAGCGACTATTTGCCGACGCCGTGACCTTACACTGAGGCCAACTTAATCGATTAACACGATAGCTGTGACCGAGCAGGTTACTTCTTCCGCTCTACAATTGAGAAAGTCCCGTCAAGAATATCGGTTTTTATCTTTCAGAAAGATCGTGCACATCGTATTAATCTCCTGACTTTTCTGTCACTCTTGAACATATCCTACCTTTCTTTGCACACGTTTTTCCAAGCGTTCTGTAAGTTTGAATTTCCTTTCTGGTTGAAGTCCATCCCGGCTGCCCGAGACACTGACGCAGCGCGTTCTGAACGCCTTCCAGTATCTCGTAGCGTTATTTATTTATTTTTTTGTGAGGTTCTGTGGGACCACGCGAGCCCAGGCTACTTGGCCATGGAACTATTAAGTACACAGATTAGAAAATTTATAAACAAAAGAAGGAAAAATTGATCAAACTCGAAAACAGTGTGAGAATATACAACTAAATAACACTTACAGAGAGGAGTTGCCAACTACTGGGAAAAACTCCTGTACAGAATTGGAAACTTTTCAATTTAAACTAGTAGTCACACGATAGTTGATGACGTCAGTGTGTAAACACACGGTGTACTTTATGATTTACGCCCAATTACGGCTGTAGCAAAAGGTTGGTCTAGACTTTTTGAACAACCTCTGTTCTGTTGTGAGTATTCGGTGCTATAAGCAGTTCGGAAGTATTTCACTTCAGTAACAGTTATGGTACCCGCAAGGGGATGAAGTGAGTGTAATTGCCGCCGCCCTCCCCTCTCCCACCGTCTAGAATTTCGGGTACAGAATTTCTATTCATTGCAGACTTCACATACACTCACACACGTCTAGAAGTGAGTGGATAACTGTCGGTTTTCCCGAATACAATAAGTTCGTCGTATCGCCTATGAAATTTAGTTCTTGCGGCGTGAAATGTCTCGAAACAGATCAAGTTTCTATTAAAAAAAATTAAAAAAAACTATATTCTGGTGATCTGTTGTCACTAGCGTTTAAAAACCCGGACCGTACAAAGTCCATCATGTATATGGATGGTGATGATTTCGTATGGCTCAATGGCCTGGCGAAGTTCTTTCTATTGGACGCCATTTCAACGATTTGCGTGTCCCCAACCCACTCCAGTTATCCCAACGTAGAATCCGAACCACGTGGTGTTCCTGGCGACTCTTCATATCTTTGAGAGATGAAGGCTAGGTCAAAACGAATACTGGAAAATCCGTGGTCCGATCGAGATTCAATCCCACGACCTCTCGGTTTCTAGGCACGCACATTACTGCTAGATCACAAGGCCCAATACGTACAGCGTACCCGAGAAACTCCTAAGCATTTCTGGGACGGAACACTTTCATTCGAATGCAATGTTTACAACATGAAATATGAATATAAAATGAAGACGACACCATAATGCAGTGAAATCACTGCTGTTCGACATGACTGCTCTCCATATCCAAACAGAGTTGTCATCTCTCCTCGGTGAACACATGCTGCGCCATTACTGAGATTATTGTACGCGCCGCTACCGAAATCCGTTAACGTAGATGCTGCAGATCCTGTATCTTCACCCTTTACACCTGACTCGTGATGTGACCTCATGCAAAGAAGTCCAAGGTGCTGCGCGCTGCCCACTGCCCAGAACCGTGGTCAGTCTCATCCAACAGCGCTCTAGGAACGTCTCGTTGAGGTAATTGCGCATGACGTACGCAAAGTGCGGTAAGGCCTCGTCCTACTGAAACACACCGAATTCAGAATGCTGTCGGCAAACAGTTGGGGTTGCAGGCATTGCTCAAACATGCCCTTACGTGATTGTTGCTTCAGCGAAAATGAATGGACCTTAAATGCGCCGTTAGGTGAGGCTCAACCGCACATTCCTCTGGATTGTTAAGTTACAATTCCTCGGTGATGTGTGGTTCGTCAACACACATCCTTCCGTTGTGGCGATTGACGGGGCCACAGATATGGGAGTTAGCCTAATCACTGAACGGGACGTGTGGCAACAAATGTTCAGTTTACTGCCTCAGTTAAGTCGTGTCGAATGGCCATGTGTGCCGCGAAGTCCTCAGGTTCAAGATGATGGAGCACCTGAGTGCGAAGAGCCTGTATCTTCAGCACGAAGCGCAAGGTATGCAACACAGTGGACTTTGGGGATGCATTGTTACCGGCTGAGATGATGTGGCGACATCTCTGGACTCAGCTCGACAGCCTGTTATATGGTCCTCAGTTTCCTACTACTTCGACGGCCGCCCAGAACGTTTGTCGCACATACCCAGTCCGTTGGAACTTGTTGACCAAATCTCTAATGCTCGTTCTCCACGAGGCTTGTGTACATTAAATTGGACGAAACCATTCTTGAACCTCAGCAAAGGACACTCCATAGAGTCTCCAACTTAGGACGCTGATTGTTTGTCCTATGGTCAACATCTATCAGATTACCTGCAGCAATGAGACAAAAATTAGCGTTGTTGCAGAAATGGTTAGGGTCCTTCTCGGGCACCCTGTACACAGCTAGTTTATCTATAGGTTTTGGTTTGTGAGTATCGGAAGTGATTTACATGACCGTCTCGTTTAACTGCAGTTCAAATGGCTCTGAGCACTATGGGACTTAACATCTGTGGTCATCAGTCCCCTAGAGCTTAGAACTACTTAAACCTATCTAACATAAGGACATCACATACATCCATGCCCGAGGCAGGATTCGAACCTGCGACCGTAGCGGTCGCGCGGTTCCGGACTGAAGCGCCTAGAACCGCTCGGCCACAACGGCCGGCTTAATTGCAGTGACTGATAGATTAAATTGTTTACACCGGCAAAGGACCGTAGAAAATAGCAATTCACATTAACGTTAACATGTTACTTGCACACGTTCCTGAAAACGTGTGTGCGTGTGCGTGTGCGTGTGCGTGTGTGTGTGTGTGTGTGTGTGTGTGTGTGTGTGTGTGTGTGTGAATGAAATCTTATGGGACTTAACTGCTAAGGTCATCAGTCCCTAAGCTTACACACTAGTTAACCTAAATTATCCTAAGGACAAACACACACACACACACACACACACACACACACACACACACACACACACACACACACACACGAGGGAGGACTCGAACCTTCGCCGGAACCAGCTTACGTAAGCGGCCAGACCGCTCGGCTAATCCCGCGCGGCCCCTTTCCTGAGTAGTAGGAATGTTTACAGACGGCCGTATCTTTCGATTGCATTCACTTAGCAGCATAAAATTTTCACGCCACCAATGTACACTGGACCTCAGTATGTGACATACATTTCTACTAGATAACTCTACCCGTTCTTGAGAAAAAGGGATCTTGACGGACAGACAACAAAGTGATCCTCTAAGGATTTCGTTTCTATCGACTGACGTACGGAACCCTGAAAATGTCAATTTTAGAAGCTTCGTCATCTGTACGTTTCTGCGGACGCCCATGCTAGTAAGCGTAATATTCGTCATAGTGTTTTCAACCTGAGAAGGTTGCAAATCCATTCGTTTGATAGGTTCTCTCATGATTATTGAAAGTGTAAAAAGTAACACATATTCGCGTGATCTTCCCACTCCAAGCTTCGCAATACACTCGCGTTTCTAGCAGACACAGCCGGCCGAAGTGGCCGTGCGGTTAAAGGCGCTGCAGTCTGGAACCGCAAGACCGCTACGGTCGCAGGTTCGAATCCTGCCTCGGGCATGGATGTTTGTGATGTCCTTAGGTTAGTTAGGTTTAACTAGTTCTAAGTTCTAGGGGACTAATGACCTCAGCAGTTGAGTCCCATAGTGCTCAGAGCCATTTGAACTATTTTAGCAGACACAAATTTTGGCTGCGAGCCGGATTCTGCTTATCGCCACGACGCATACTTCAAACGAAAGCGAGGCGAGAGTGCAGCGACCCAGCCAGTGTTTGCAAGTGTCGCAGTTCGCGAGCGGACGTCTTGGCGCAGCTGGCGACGCGGACGTGGACGATGAACCCACGGGTCAGAGCGGATTTGTGCAGCGGCCTGGGCGCGTGGAAGCGAGCACGTGTTCTATCGGCCTGCACAGCGGAGCTGGCGAACGATAAAGCACCAAAGCCTTTCTGCTCTCGCTCCCTCACCAGCGCTCGGCGCACCGTCCGCTGTCACACCTGCACGTAAGCATCCAAGGTACGAGGATGCTTTGACAAGTCTGGTAAAAAAAAAAAAGCTTACTTCTCGACGTAGTTCTCTTTGAGGGACATACACCTGGGCTAGCGATCCTCCACTCTTTCATCCCATCGGAAAGGTAGGTTGTTTCAAACTCTGCAAAATATTTGTTGAATGCAACTGTCACTTCCTCATTTGATGGAAAGTTCTTCCCAGCAAGCCACAGTTTCAGGGCAGGAAGAGGAAGAAGTCACTGGGGCTAATTCTGGTGAATAGGGTGGATGAAGAACCAATCCAAAGCCCAGTTCGATGGTTTCTACATGTTCAGTCGCAGTCTACACACTGATCATTTCAGACGGCAGCAACAGTGAAATGTATATTGTTGACGTTTTGTATACGATTCTTGGAATAATCAAGCTTGCTAACCAAGAAGACATAACGGAAACTTACAATTCTTTAATGGAAGATTACCCTACCTTCAATGTTCACTCCATCTTTGGGGCAGCATGCGAATCGTCAGACGGAAGAACTGGGCGTCTTTTCAGAAGAACCTTGCATCAATCCAATTTTTGCACGTATTCATATGATCGGAGGTGCTGGTCAGCCAGGGTGTGTGTGCCCATTGATCGAGAAAAGTGGGCGCCAGAGGGAGCAATCTCTGAGAATACAGGGGATAGGGTAGGATCTCCCATTTAAACGTTTCCAAGTGTGTGTGTGTGTGTGTGTGTGTGTGTGTGTGTGTGTGTGTGTGTGTGTTTCCAAGTATTTTGCGACATGGGATCAAAAACTGTTATGCTGAAAGAACACCTTTTCATGTCTGTCGCTGTATTGTGGTCGTTCGTCTTTCAGTGCTCTGCTCAGACGCATCAGTTGCTTTCGATAACTATCTCCTGTGATTGCTTCCGTCGGTTTCAGTAGCTTCGAAAACGTTCTCTCTTCCACCGCCATGCCCGTCTTTCACGTCAAAATCACGGTTCTTGAAGCGCTGAAACCATTTTATGCACGTCCTTTCACTACTAGGTGCCATAGCATAGATGTTATCCAACTTTCTATGCGCCCCAGCCGCAGATTTATTCCCCTTAAAACAGAAAATCAAAACTTCCCGCAGATGACGAGCACTAGGCTCGTACGCAGACATATTCAATCGAGAATAACTTAATGATGCAATCACAGATCGACAAATATTTTGATGGCGTTATGTTTACGAATGCCTAATCTTGTTGCATGAGACTTACACAATACCACCTGCACCACCACGTGCTGCTGCTGCTTCCATCTATTGCAAAACGGCGGAATTAAAGTTGTAGACCTAATATAATAGATTTCAAATCTCGCCATAAGGTACCTACAGAAACCAAGTCTGACCCTCCTCACAGCCCTCGCAATGTAAAATACAGAAAGCAAAAATAAAATAACACGCAGAAGCAGACGTGAAATACGTACGGCACCTTCTGAGTTACCCATCCCAAATATTTCTCCTCTGCCCCGCGAATAGCTTGCCAACTGTTTGGCTGATAAAAAAACCGAGGCTCTACGACGGATCAGAATTCGAGGAGCTTGCGCTACGGAATGGGATTTTTATTGTTTATTCTTTTAAATGTGATTAGACTTGAAGTCCGAAACGATTCGTACCTTCGGTGAAACCGCCGTACTCGATGTGTCATCTGTTGAGTTTAGTACTTGGTTGTAAATTATTCAAAACGCAGGGTATATAAAGTTGACAAATTCCACTCGCATAACTCCTTGATTTCTCTGGTAATGTGAACCAAATCACGATTCTCTATACAGTGCAGAAATATTTAGCATACTTCATAAAAGTCAGCTACATAGAGTTTTAGCGGGTCGAGGTTTTGTGACACGCGTCACTGACGGAGGTGAGCAAAAGTCATTATCTCGCCAGGGATGGTGGGAGGGAAAGCGACACTTTGTGGGTGTTGGAATTGCTCCTTTCCTTGGCTCAGTGGGTGAGGTGTGAGTGACACATTGATGCTACCAATGTCATTCATTTATTGCAACATACGGCTCTTTAAATGTAGATGTAGAATGTATTAACCTGTTTGTTTATACACCGCAAGCCACCCAACGGTGTGTGGCAGAGGGCACTTTACGTGCCACTGTCATTACCTCCCTTTCCTGTTCCAGTCGCGTATGGTTCGCGGGAAGAACGACTGCCGGAAAGCCTCCGTGCGCGCTCGAATCTCTCTAATTTTACATTCGTGAGCTCTTCGAGAGGTATAAGTAGGGGGAAGCAATATATTCGATACCTCATCCAGAAGCGCACCCTCTCGAAACCTGGACAGCAAGCTACACCGCGATGCAGAGCGCCTCTCTTGCAGAGTCTGCCACTTGAGTTTGCTAAACATCTCCGTAACGCTATCACGCTTACCAAATAACCCTGTGACGAAATGCGCCGCTCTTCTTT
This sequence comes from Schistocerca serialis cubense, assembly GCF_023864345.2. Lineage (NCBI taxonomy): Eukaryota > Metazoa > Arthropoda > Insecta > Orthoptera > Acrididae > Schistocerca > Schistocerca serialis. Next base: position 943,113,422 of record NC_064638.1, read on the forward strand.
GGATCTTCTCTATCTCCTCATTGTGTTTTAACTTGGCTCAGTTCCTCGTGGTAGCGGCGTGGCGCGGAGTCGTAGCGTGCAGACTCCAATGAGCGCTGATGATGCGCCGGCTCGTGTTGCAGCGGAGCTCCAGGAGGTGTATTCTTCCATTCAGTACCGTACCCGCCGCCCACTGCGGTGGCGGCGCGGCCTTCTTCTTGTGAGTTCGCTCGTTGCGTTATTAACAAGCGGATACGGCGTGGCGCGGAGTGCTCCTTCTCGGAATCGAACCAGCCACCCTCAGGTTCGGCGTCTTCTAGCGGAATTCACTAATCTCTAGGTTCACAGGTGACCCATTTGGTGAGGCAGCAGTCCCTTTCTCACCAGCCACCTGGGTAAGTACCACACGAACTTCTTTCTGGTGACATCCGGGATAGCATTTTCTGCGTTGACCTGTTGGAGCGGTACCGACGTCTTCTGTCGAGCGGCGTAGCTTCTAAGTCGATGCAGCTGACTAACAATCGGTCCGTCCGTCGCTTCTTTCTCCCCTCATGCCCGTTTGTCGGAGGTATTTATTAGGTGTTTTCGCCAACGTCGCGAAGAATCTAGGGGCGACTGGCTCTTCGGTTGTTGATGTTTGCTTCTCACGTTGGGCAGAAACGTGACCAATGTCGACTCACGTGCCGGCTTTCCTTGTTTGACCTCTGTGCTGGTATTGTCCTGTCGTCGTCCTCCGCATCACCAGATACGTCACACACGTGCGTTCAGTATGATGACAGTTCCTGGAGCATTGGCCGCTGATGTGCGAACTGCGCTGTCGTCGTTCTCTTTGGAAGCATTGCCCATCTGTTCGGTCGTTGATCTGTCAAAGTGCTGACTGCTGCCGCACAAACTGCGTTCATCATAGGCCTCCTTGTTGGACTGCTGTTGCTTCCGAATATTGTGGCTTAACGTTTCCAAGTCTCTAAAATGTTCAGGTAGACCTATAACAAGTCTTTACGTAATTTTCTGCATAATCATACATAATTATTATACACCTTACAGAATTCAGAGATTGTAGCCCAGTTCCAGTTTTTTATTTTATTTATTTATTTTTACATATAGAAGCCGCAAATACCATGACTCCCTAAGATGTAAATCTCAATTTCGTTCAGGCTTCCACATGGAGCTATCTGGGAAAACAATGGACCACAATAGTCAGGATAACTGGAGTATTACAGTAACAAAACATTCTAAGTCACAGTCATTTCATTTATAATCACAGACTTCAGCCATTACTGAAGAAGACGGTGAAAGTGTGTAACTACACACTGGCGGTTATTTTTCTGATTGGTAGGAATGGAACTGGTCTCACCTGTAAACCGTTTTCCTGCCGATATTCACTGAAAGTATGCAACAGATCCTTTCAAACAGGTCCATGCAGCCAGAAATAAATCTCGTTAGAGTGCACACTTACTGAGACATGGAACGCTGATCTGCGTCCAACCTAATGTTCGTTTAGGTTGTATCCTGTACTGGTCGGGCACGGAGGGATGAGGCACAATTATGCGTGAACTGTGCCGTTGTATTGCACCGTGGGCCAATTGTATGACTGTTACGTTTGTAGCACCACAACATATCTCGCTGTGACATACCATTCACTTCCGGTGTTCTCCTTCATTTGGTAAATAGCCTACTCTGCTTGCAGCGGATGTAAACAGGCAGCTGGTAAAGTTCCGTGTGCAAACATTTTTATGCCGACAACATGACCGCCGGAATTAACCTGTTGTTCTTTTGCCCCTCAGTATTATGGTCTGGAGGGAAATGCTTGACGGCCACCGTTTTCATAGCGTATGCTCTCAAAATACGCAAGCGGATCAAAATCACTAAAAAAGTATATAGGGAAACAGACGATGGATAATGCATTGGACTCCTGCTGAAGTGCAATTCGATCTCATTATTGATGTTATGAGGAGAATGCAGTTATTAATTCGGAAAGATTTGGCATAAGCAATTCATTTGAGCTGCCTTACGAAGTGAGATACACGTGGGCGGTGTGACGTGTTTCTCCTGTGCTCAGTCATTTGCTGGTCAGGACGCGAGTTGTTTCCACGAAGCGAGAAAGAGTGAGCTGGCGTCACATTTCCTACGAGAAATTTGACGAAACACTTTTAGATAAGCGATTAGAAATTATTGCCCCGTGTATCCGAAGAAATGGCCACACACACCTGAACGCGTGTACAGACTGCAGCTCTCCGGAAGTATATCAGTTCTGTGGTCCCACTATGTTCATCGAATTAGCTGTAGACATGGAACTCTGTAAATGTGAACTTCTGTTTGCAATATAATGAATAGGAAATCTGTACCAGAGCACATTATAAAAGTATAATGGACAGTCGCAAAAACACGAAAGTCAACGCAATGACCCACAGAAAAAAGGAGAATTCCCGTGCGTCATTCTAAAATTCGAAGAACCACAAAGTTTTTCAGGCTTAGTTGCTCCCACTAAGACAAGGCGATCGAAGATGGAATGTCATTTGTGGAAAAAGACGTTAAATAAAATTCCTCAAATTTTAGATTCGGATGATCATTTCGGTTCTATATGTTCCAAAACAGCATTTCTGTAAGACTCAACCATGTACTCAGAGTTTTGCGTTTATTTATTCACCTCGTGTGCATTCCGCAAGCATTATTTGTAAGTTATGTATCGCTAGCTTCACTCATCTTCTAGGTGACGGATTTTTTCAATTACGTGTACGGCCGATTCATTGTGTCGTGCAGAAAATATGACGTACGACTGTGTTTCTTTTCCAGGCCACGAGGTGGTCACAGAAGACTCTAATGCGGGAGGGACGGGGTTTAGCCATTGTCATTTCGGTTTCCTCTGAATTCCTGATTAACTTCAGGCAGATTGTGGGACCCCCCAAACCGCAGATTGCCTATAACTCTTGCTGTAATGACCTAGATGTCGCTGTGTTCAAATGTTACTGTTTAACTTATTTGTGTTGCTTTAGCGACTTCCGTTCTGTTATGCAATTCGAACAATCTACTACTTTCAAGAAGGAAGGTTAGAGTGCAGCGCGCATTTAATCGTGGCGAGACCGCTAACCTCTTTCCAAGTTTGCTCCCAGGAGTGTTAAGGGAATTTGTTAAATATTGGCGTACGTCTTTGAACACGATCTATGGCACAGAACTGTTGAGGCGGCTTTCGTGGCCGCTTTAAACCGTATTGTCTGTTAGCGTCTGTCTCGAGCTGTTCGTCCGACGTTTATTTGACTTTCCTGATGTTTCACCATCACGAGTGGCTAAAAGCGTAAAAAGTTCACGCTCCATTGCTGGTGGGGCACTAGAGTCAATACTGTGACCGAGCATTATATACACCTGACACTGAGATTATATGTACCTGACACGCCAACGTCCGTGATTCTTCGCTGCCGGTCTCTCACAGCACGTGTTCTTGCACGGCTGGTTTCTCCAGCTGTCCCAACCTTCAGTACCGTGTGTGTTCGGTGGTCACTGTGCTGACGCACCATCCAATCACTCAGAATAGACTTTTCGCATGTACACGTTATGCTGTATATCCCCGGTATTAGCATTTCTTTTTCCGACGTATCACTTCGCCGAGTGTTTGGTTCGGTGACAGTTCTTAGATGGAATATTCACTGGTCCGCAGAATACATTCCAGGCGTTCACGTATGGGTCACTCCTGTAGGCATCGTGAAGACAAGATTGGGTGAATTATAGCACGCTCACAGGCATTTTAAAGTCATTTTTCCCGCGTTCCATACGTGAATTGAAGGGCGGTAAGTCCTTATAACTGATATATTAGGAGGTACCCTCTGCCATGCACTTCCCGGTATGGATGTAGATGTAATAGCATCCAGCTGCAAAGTCTAGTTAGTCGTTAATTAATTCGATGCGTAGTTTACGTTTCATTCAAACATTCATTCATTGTGTTCTTACTTCCCGTCAAGAAAGAGATCTTTCAAGGGAGTGCAACGAGTCATGGAATACATTATTAACGTAAGACTATAAAATCGTAAGAACTTAATTTATGTTCTGTATTAACTAAACTGTCACTATATTGCTTATTGTTATTGTTCGTGCCGCCTAAATTTCATCAAATAAATTAGAAGAAAAACTGCTCCTTCCTAGATTTCTTTCTTTTTCTTTAGTGCGTCTCCCTTATAATGGGTTTCCTCGAGAGGCACTCCACCGTGTTCTGTCCTGATAATATCCCTTCATCTCTTGATATGTTCGTTCTCATCATATTCAGGGACCGATGACCTCGCTGTTTGGTCCCCTCCCCCAAACCAACCAACCAACCAACCATTCCAGTTCTCTTCTACCTCTTCCTCTTTTTTCTTCCACTTTTTCCTCTCTAATTGTTTCTTGCAGACAATTCGTATGCAGTATTATGTCCCAGCCAAGATGTTTTCTTCTTTCCGATCCCGTTCAATAATCTTCTATCTTCCCCTATTCCCCAGATTTAAGTCCGACAGTCCAATTCACCTTAAGCATACTTCTCCATAGCCACATTTCAAAACTTTCTAAATATCTTCCTTTTTTTTCTTTTCAACTTTACCTGATTTACACTATACTCCAAACGTACACTTTCAGCTAATCTTTTCTTCAGCTTCATAAGAATTCTTCTAGCCCTTATTACCTGCTTCTTTTCAAAACCTCTCTTTCCCATTGATGTACTACTCATTATTTCTTCTGTACAGCTTCGGTTCCAGCTCATTAAGGTTTCCAGTTGCAGAAAGGATTTACTTGTTCCATCTTTTTTCCGTCTAAGAATATGTCAACTGGTGCTCCCTTCTTGCTTGTTCTCATCGCTTTTGCCTTTCCTTTATTTAACACGGGCACAACGATGTTTAGAGAAGTCATTGCATGTGTTTACTGATTGTATTTCTAACCTTTTATCAGTGGGCAGCTACTAAAACACGATATAGGATGTCCCAGGAAGAATGACCAATATTCTTGGGTATGACAGGAATGCTCATCTGAAGCATAAAACATCAAATGGTCATATGCACTGTACGCAGTGATATCAAAGATGGAACACATTTAATGTGCGTTGTTGTTCATGTTCTGTGATTCAGTACATCCAGAAGGCCGTAGGTTGCACTTATTACTCGGAGATGAGTCAACGCGCATTTTACGTAGCATGAACTGAAAAGTACGTTTTTAACACATTCGTGATGCACGTTCAGAAAGTCGCCTTAATGCTGGTAGTAGGACGACACTGAAACATTTCAACAATGTTCGTGAACTGCACGTTCAGAATGTGCGAGGGGATTGGGAGTGTATTTGAGGGAAGCATCGTTTGACTCGTTTTGCTACAAGCGCTGGCTAAAATGCTGCACATCTGCACTAATGAAGACTATACAGAGATTGTGTATGTTTATGGCTTCCGCGGTGTTGGTACGCCTGCTGCTGTCGAAGAGTACCACCGTGCTCTCAGACACATCGAATTGCTGATAGTAGATAGTTTGCCAGAGTTCTCAGCACATTACGTGAAACAGGTATTCTTCCAAGTTTCAATTTTTCTTCTGAATGTGAATATGTCGTTAAACATGCGCAGGAACAGAAACACGTTGTCGAAATGGTGCACCGCAGCCCTGCTAATGCTTAGAGGTGAATATGTATTTTAACACGTTTTGTCATAGATACTTTGTAAAACGCATGTTGTAATGTTTACTGATTTGTACATACGTACGTTTGTAAACCTGACAATGTATTGGATAATACAGAAAATAAATTACATCTACATCTATACTCTGCAAGCCACCCAACGGTGTGTGGCGGAGGGCACTTTACGTGCCACTGTCATTACCTCCCTTTCCTGTTCCAGTCGCGTATGGTTCGCGGGAAGAACGACTGCCGGAAAGCCTCCGTGCGCGCTCTAATCTCTCTAATTTTACATTCGTGATCTCCTCGGGAGGTATAAGTAGGGGGGAGCAATATATTCGATACCTCATCCAGAAGCGCACCCTCTCGAAACCTCGACAGCAAGCTACACCGCGATGCAGAGCGCCTCTCTTGCAGAGTCTGCCACTTGAGTTCGTTAAACATCTCCGTAACGCTATCACGCTTACCAAATAACCCTGCGACGAAACGCGTCGCTCTTCTTTGGATCTTCTCTATCTCCTCCGTCAACCCGATCTGGTACGGATCCCACACTGATGAGCAGTACTCAAGTAGAGGTCGAACGAGTGTTTTGTAAGCCACCGCCTCTGTTGATGGACTACATTTTCTAAGGACTCTCCCAATGAATCTCAACCTGGCACACGCCTTACAAACAATAAATTTTATATGATCATTCCACTTCAAATCGTTCCGCACGCATACTCCCAGATATTTTACAGAAGTAACTGCTACCAGTGTTTGTTCCGCTATCATAGAATCATACAATAAAGGATCCTTCTTTCTATGTATTCGCAATACATTACATTTGTCTATGTTAAGGGTCAGTTGCCACCCCCTGCACCAAGTGCCTATCCGCTGCAGATCTTCCTGCATTTCGCTACAATTTTCTAATGCTGCAACTTCTCTGTATACTACAGCATCATCCGCGAAAAGCCGCATGGAACTTCTGACAATGTACATTGTGTTCTGTCTGGGAAACCATTCGGAATAGTGCGTTTGTCAATACGAATTTTTTTTTATCAACTGATGTTTCCTTTCACATTCCTGAATACTGACCATTCTTCCAGGGTTTCCTTAACGGTATTGTAGTAATTACTAAATCGCCGTAGAAACCGGAAGACTGCAGGCATCCTCCCTTCTGGTAGACCTCGGTGCGGGTACGATTTCGGCAGACTAGCGCGTGCTGCCTAGCAGGGGCCTCTCGCCCCACTTGGCGTTTGTCTACAGGCGCGAGTGGGGGCGGTGGAGGGGAGGGAGCCATCCAGCGAGGGCCGACTGCCTCACAGGCCCGCGGGTTGCCCGAAGCCGCCGCCGCCGCCTCTAGCGAGCAGTTCATCGACCCGCAGCTGTACAGGCCAGGTGAAACCCCGAGCGCGCGCGCCAGCTCTAATACCGGCAGAGGACGCATCGAGGTCACACACACGCGGCCGCGCGCACTCACACACTCGCGGAATTTCGCGTGAGGCGCCCCACCATTGGCCGGTTCCATGACCTCGCCAGGCGGCGGCGCAGGGACCCCGCGCGTGGCGTGAGAGAGGGGGGAGCGGCGGCGGCATCGTCGTCGTCAGCCGGCGAGGAGAGAGGTGGGGAGACGTCGACGAAGAACGGAGGAAGGAAAAAACGAGGAACCGAGAGGAGCAGGCGGGCGCTAGCTTGGCGCACGCTCCATAGCGCCTTTCTTTTGTTTATGCAATCCTCTTCTCTTTTTCGTAGTAGCGCGCACGAGGCGGCGGCGGCGGTAGTGTGTGTGTGTGTGTGTGTGTGTGTGTGTGTGTGTGTGTGTGTGTGTGGAGGGGCGCGCGTGGCTCGGCGCGCACTCTCTCGCAGCCTTCCGACGACTGCGCCCGTCAGGCCAGTTGCGAAATTCTTAGTGAAGCTCGCGCCACGACTGTAGACAGCAGCGCAGCGCGCCAAGCGTGTACATTGATCTTAGGTGGCGAAGGGCGAGGGCGCGCGAAAAGCACGTGTCAGCCAGTGGCGCCAGTACAGTGAACACTCAAGTGGTCGCCGAAACGTCTGCCAAATTGTGGAGTCCTCCTCTTGGACAGGCGGTTCTTTCAGTTGACTTTTTTTCACCACCGTCGTCGAGTTCTGTGATGTCTTATGCTGGCGTGTCAGCAGCCTTCGTTCTGTGTAGCTGGAGCACTGACGAGGTAAGTGACAACAGCCGCGACGCTCGTATCAGTCGTGTTCCGTCATTTGTTCATTACAACAAGCAGAAATGCGAAAGTGTCACACGATACCTCATCTAAATTACTGTTAATATTTTGGCTTTCACTTGCCAACGTGTTGAAAGCAACCATTTCTCACGCTCCTAATGGTCTTAGTTTCATTTATAACGTACTTCTCTTGCACTAATATGCTTTAATTCGAATTACAGTAACGCTCCAAATGTTGCGAACGTTTCGATAATTTACAGAGAACCGTTGTTTCCTGTTCTTAACTGTATTTGCAGGAGAATAAGATGCACAATTTTGCAATTGTCCTCATTTCCGTGACTCATTTTATTTACAAACTCTGACACACTGTTACGTTTTATGAATGCAACGACACACATCTAATCTTAGAATAAGTGCGTCGTATGTCGATCACATTAGCTGAAGTTGACGAAGAGACACATTTCATTCCGCGAATGGGAAGTATTTAGCCTTCCAGAACCAGCTTGCAGTGATAAATATGAAACGGTTAAACAGCTGCACAATTGCAACAAATACTTTCGGTCTACGAATGTACTTTGTAATGGTACTAGAGGCGACAGCCTCTTCAAATCCTGGCTTGCTGAGTTAACGTAGCGATTTCATTGTTGTCAGCTTCTAGTGACGGCATTTTCCACTAATGAATATTAACTGTCGCGGAGCGTAGGCCATCGTGTATGCGTGACGCAGAGTATATGTCGCCTGTCATCATTCCTGACGCCGTTTGAGTTCTGTAAGCAAAGATCGCTGCGTCGCATATGCCATGTAGGTCATCGCGATACGCTGGCAGAGATAAAATGAAGTGGGCGTGCCGCGAATCTCTGTGGAGGGTTAACTCATTTGCCGTTAGAGATCGCGGGGTAGCCAACAAGCGTCTCGCAAAGTGGTGACGTCATAACTCACGCCCGTTGCGCTGCTCACTACCTCATTCTCATACAGTGTTTACCGATGACTAAGTCTATATTGTTGTTGTACTCGTATATGCGTCTACCGTCTCATTGACGCACGGTTAAAGTTTGTTTTGTTATGTATGCAAGTAGCACATAATCATTTCTTAGCAACTGACAGCTGTCAAGTTTATCGTATTTGAACTGCGACAGATGGAGCACCAAACTGTAGGCCCAGTTCGTAACCCTCTAAATACTTCAAATCTTTGGTTCTGTTTATAAGTTTTGCTGCTGCTAGTCACGATTTTATTTTAGTTCTTGTACGGCACGTGTCGGGAAATAATTACCATTGTCTGCTGCGTTATTAGATATATGTGGTATTTTTGTGTGATGTTTGCGATGTGTGAGGTGTTGTATTGTCCTGATGCCTTTACTGTATTGTATAAACACGCACACTTTCTGAATTAATTTGGAGCTTAATGTGGCGAATTCGGAAAAAACTACTTACGGGTTTTTTAGTCTTATTATGCAGAAACACACACATGTTATACTTTATTTACATTGCTTATAGTGAGCCGGCCGGGGTGGCCGAGCGGTCCTGTGCGCTACAGTCTGGAACCGCGCGACCGCTACGGTCGCAGGTTCGAATCCTGCCTCGGGCATGGATGTGTGTGATGTCCTTAGGTTAGTTAGGTTTAAGTAGTTCTATGTTCTAGGGGACTGATGACCTCAGAAGTTAAGTCCCATAGTGCTCAGAGCCATTTGACCCATTTTTGCTTATAGTGCACAGTACACGATCAAAACGGAGACTTGCACAATAACAATCGCAAAGACATTTTACGTATTGTAAACAGAGAAATACTGCTACAGATAACCCACAGACCATCGAAATTATTCTTCAGTGCAGAGGGCATTTTTCGTACGTAATTCGTATCATTATTTCTTTATATCTTAGTTACAGTGGTACTTATTTCTATGTACCACAATTTTATTTGCTTGTTTAAGTATACTAAGGAATCAACTGAAAAAAAAATCACTGCCTTCTTTTCCAGTTTCTCATTCAGTATACGTCAACTCTTTGTTGCGTGAGATACACGGATAACACACTAAGCGATCAGTGCGAAAGCGTTAAGAGATACATGTTCGGAAACGGTAAACAAAATAATTAACTACCATCACTTTCTTACATAGTACGTCCACGAAAAACTTGTTACGTTCATAGTTAAAAGAAGGGTTATACGATCGAATGACCTCATTTGCACTCGACTTTCTCTTCAGCTGTCCACTTCCGCGTCTCGTCACCTCTGAAACTGGTAGATTTACTTAAACGGTAGCATGTGTTTTTATGGTCTAACAATATGATTAAACTTTCAAAATAACCTTCCCAGCGTTTATCTGTTTTCATTGCAAATTAGCCTGTTGAGTAAACGGAGTAATTTTTCTAATAACATGGAGAAATTTCTTAAAGTTATGATTAACTGTATTTCGAACGTAGAAGACTGAATGTAAATGATGTTACAGTCGCAAGAAGTCATTTTCAAACAGGCAGTCTTCGTAGCAATCAAGATCGTTATCAGATATAAAATATCAAATTGTGTTCATTATGTTGATAATACGCGGGGAGAAAGTCTATTCAAGGGAAAGCAACTTGTAGAAATTGAATTGAAAATGTCATTTATGGCAATCTTGTCGTTCTGGTTAAGTTGTACGCTCGTGCTTTTGGAAGAAAAAATGAATGCTTCAGCACTCCAAATTTTTAGACTTCTTCGTTCGTTACTTTTACGTAGAATCTCTTTTAATCTCACTCCCTATTGGAAAAGTTTACGTTTCGAAAGCATGGAACACGCACCAAAATTTGGTTTGTCTGCATTGGCGATTTCCGGAAAGTTATTAAGTGTGCAAAGCTTCAAAAATAAGCACGCTCAATCATTGTTTGGCGCTAGATTGTAGGCAGTAATCTCAATTAATAACGTTGATTTACACGACAAGAGCGTAATTGCATATTAAGTAGTTAATAAAACTTCAGACAGTAACGTGAGGGAAAATACATTATTTGTTTTAACGTCAGCTCACTGCGCACAAACTGCTACATATTTTGTTTCTTCCACTTCACTTGTCCTTATCTCCAATAATTACAAGCATTTGACGTATCTCTCTGAACTAGCAGCCAAGAAACATAGGACAGTGTAAAGAAAGTCAGCTGTTACCTTCCATAACATTGAGAGCTATTGAAATTGCAACCGTGTTTGCTACGAAGGATGCTACTTTGAAAATATCTTGCAACTGTATATTATATCTTTGAACACTGCATGCTGTCTGTATGAGATCGAGAGCCTCACATTGAAACGAGACAAATTCAGAACCAGGCAGTATAATAAAATTTGCGTGTTAGCATACGCATGGTGGAAACGAAATTTCAGTGGTGCCATGGTAGCTGTGAAACATATCTGAGAAAAAATAAAACAAGAGTCCTGCAAAAGGCTTTACTTTCGCTGCTATCGATACTTCGCCTTCCCCTCCTGAGAATTACGTAACCGCCGTATTTTGTTAAAAGCAGCAGCGCATCAGCGTACGTCAGTCAACGTGGGGTATCTTGGTAAGAATTTCCACCATGATCGAATGCACGTCAACAACAGGATATGGCAGTTTTGAAGCAGAACCTTCGAGTGGTTGGTAATAATTTTATCGTGTCATACTAATATGTACTTCATTGTGTTTTAGGTCTGTTTAAAAATCTAAAAATGTTTTATGACCATCTTTCCGTGGTTACCGCAAAAGTTAATCCCAGCAGTATGTAGTAAAACTTATGCTTTGTAAAATATGCTATAGAGGAAGCCTAAGCGTACTGTACGTTGACTGGTCCTTCAGTAGATTGGAAATTATAAACAAAACTGACAGATAGTAGAATGTTATCAAGAACCCAATCGTGTTATATTATTACCAACGAGAAATCTCACATAATACTATTGTGGACGGGGCTCTAACAAATACACCAAATTCCCGTTATTGTTTCCGAAATCTCCTCCTAAACAAATGTGATCTAGTTGAGTTGCGAAGAACTGTTTCGGTTGAGAGTCGTTAAGGGTTTCAGTTTAGTTTGATATGTAGTTGTTTAGAAATATAGAACGCACCTGGCTTATTTTGCTAGACTCTGTCTATAGCAGTTTACTGTTTCAATACTGGATATAGTTGTCGAAAATAATTGTACAAAAGCCCAGCCACTTTTCGGCACGAATGCTGTTTTCTCAAAGTCTCTAGGGCTAGGGATTTTCTTCTCTGAACAGGAACTTTAAAATTTTGCCGAACTTCATTCTGAAGTAATCAGTGGCGAAATAACAACCTATGTTACAGTATAATAGGAAGAATAGTGTTAACTAAAAAAATGTTAGCAGTTTTGGAGTACCGCAACAAAAAGTCGATACTGTAAACGCTTCAGAATAATTGAAACGTGTAACGTATTGAAGAATAAGTTGTTTTCTATTACTCGTTAGAAGGGCCTCCAAGTTGCCATTATCATATTGAAAATCACGTTGCCAATTTCTTCACAGTAAGGGAATTCATTAGTAGCAAACATCGGACTGTTGACCGAAGTACGAAATGTAAGCACCATGACGATAAACAAGGGAAGCAATTTGCAGTTTTCCCTGCGTAATAATTCAGTCTAATACAGTCAGATACTGATCCTAAAGAGCACAGTTCTTCGCGAAACAAGCTTTTTGCAGCAAGCGTGCAGACGAAATATCGCGCTCTTGTAGTAACGTCTTCCTGTAGAGAAAGAGAGGAAAATGTAAACAATGAAGGCATTTTTACAAAGCTGGAGCTCGCAAAAGCTGGGGCTTCTTTGTCAAAAGAACCAGTATCTACTTCCGAAAAAGGCAGAAGCGAAGACGGGGCACGTTTGCCTCTTTATTTTACTGGATCTTAAATGAGCCATATAATTTGCAGGAGAGGTGTTCTCATCCGTGTGCATGGCTGCTTTTTCAGCTTCTCGACTCCTTTGTGTTTTATTCGAAGCCGTAATCTAATTTCGTGTTGCTTCTTTGAAAATGTGGACTTCTATAGCGAATTCACAAGGCTTTGCTTGGGAATGTAGGATTAATTTGCATTCTGCCTGTACGTTTCACCTAGTCATTCTCCGTTTCTAATTGTAGAATAGACGGACTTTTTAGTCAAGGACGAGCAGTGGCCGGGTATTTATAACTTAGTGTTTTCGCTCTTTCGACCATGAAAGGACTGTAGCATAAAGCGCACGGTCTCTGCGAATGCGTCAGTCACTCTGAAACAGCAGAGTTTTGGACCATGCAATCTTGTATATACAAAGTATTTTTTTGGACATGGTAACTCAGCAGCCAAAGATGTATCTGTCGTAAGCGTTGTAAAGGAAAACTTTCATCAACAGCTGCTATTCGCGATATTATTTACATATGTATAAATACTCGAGTTATTTTTTGTGAACTCTCCAGTGCGGTTGATCGTATAGATTGTTACGCTTAGAACAGACCAAGTTCTATGGACCACGGTGTTTCGCACATCTTAACAATCAGAATGCTAAAATTTGTTCTGCATAATTCAAACATTGTTGGAGAGACAGAAAATTTTCGTCACTGGGTTCAGTTCTGGGTCCAATGCTGTTTCGAATGTACGAGTACGTGAACAACCTTTCACGTAACATTAAACAGACAGAAGTGATGCTTTTTGCTTATGATACTCGTGTTATAATAATCCCATTAAAGAGAAATCAACAGAACAGTGTGTTAATGATGCTTATCAAAGAATTATTGAGTGATTCATTGGAAATGGATTTTCCCTAAATTAAACGCGCTACATTCAGTTCTGTACAACAGTCATACCAACAATTGATATAGCACGTGAACAAAAGTTGGTAAACAGTAGGATGCCCCAAATTTTTGGGTGTACACACTGACGAAAACTTAAATTGGAAGAAGCATATTATTCAGTATCTCAAACAGTTAGGTTCAGCTAGTTATGAAAACGAATCAACCTCCTGGCATATTTGTCTTATTTCCATTCAATGATACCTCGTGGAATAATTTTCTCTGGTAACTCATCGCTTACAAAGGAACTGTTGATTGCAAAAAAGAGTGCTGTAAGAATAATGTGTTCACCCCCGGTCGTTATGTAAGAACTTCAAGGAGTTAAGCATTTTAACTGCACCGTCACAACACATATATTCGGTTATAAAATTCATTCTAAATAACTCATCACAATTTGAAAGGAATAGTGATGTCGAGACCTAAAAAATTAAAGGAAAAAATGGCTGTTTATTCCCATTATTAAAGCTGTCAGTGGCTCAGGAAAGAGTTCAAAATGCAGTAACAAAATTTTCCCAATTGCTTAAAATAACTGGCATTCAGAAAACTAAGTTTCAAATATAACCTAAAATCATTTCTCCTGAACAACTCATATTCCATGGACTAATTTTTCTTTAAAAACTGGTAGCCTATTAGGACACCTGCCTTATAAGTGTAGTTGCATTAAAAGGCCACAAAAGTGTTCATTGATGTTGTCACTAATCATGTACACACAGCCTGAAACTGATTTGTTCCATATCATTTCGATAAAAGATTCGTTCACATGATCTACGGGACAACTAACTAAATTAGTATGTACTATGCAGTATACCGTGGAAGGTGCTTTATACTGTTAATTGTAGCTCATTTACTGTCTCACTTGTGTGAATAATCCCTCTGTACTAGTCCTGATCGTATTACCTTGTTCTTCTAGGCCTTTCGCTAGATATACATTCGAGGCAATAGACCCGTTTTACGGTCTGTGTAAAACATTGCGTCTGGAAACATTTATAGCGCCGTATGTCGAAAAAGAATTTGCTTCTCTTCCACAGTTAACAGAGCATCTCTGTAACTATCTGGTCAAATCTAACGACACTCCTCAGAAATCTCTCATTCTGATCGTTCGATCCCTGAGGTCCTAAACTCTGGAACAGTATTAAAGAATCTGTAACTCCCTTGAACACGCTCACTAACCTTTCCTAGAATGTTCCCAGCTCATCTGTGACTCATCATAAGCTGTCTTTAAAACTGTTCTTCACAGTTGTGTCTTAACCGTTGTCGACTATGAAACTGATTTTGTTCTGTAAACGTGGGTTTTAAGTGGAGGAGGGTCAACGAAATTTGGTCCTGATTGTAGCGTTGGACCACTAACCTTCTTTTACTGATAGCATTTCTTACCAGGACGGACAAACAAGGAAAGAAGGCATATAAGCTGATGGCATTGATTAAACTGGTAGATACGGACATTGCTGATTTTCTATAAAACTTTCATAATTGTTAAAGTAGTTCTGGGCTTCGCAAAGAGAACGACTACCGACTGTTGCGAAAATGAATGTAAAATGTTGTAAGTGTTCTTACAATTGTCATGCCTCTAATCCTTTTATTTAAGTGTACTACTACTTCCTGTCGCCTCCTACTAACTTTAGACTGTAAGACGCATTACGCTAGCACCACAATGCTGTTGTGAATAAGATTGTGCCGTTGCCAACTTCAACCCTACTGAAACTGGCGTTTAAGTAAGAACAAAGCGTAGACGCCAGAATCCTCAGCGTCGGATGCTCTGCTGTAAAACGTTAGCTTCCCCCTCCCTGCACCTTATTTCCATATGCATCCTCAGCGCTGTAAACACAACAGCAGGTAAACGTCCTCTCATCGTATAACAAGGGGACACAGGGAAGCAACGCTAAGCAGAAAGAAGAAAGTGGACAAAGAGACACCGCGAAGAAACTTGAATTTCCGACTCGTCTTAGTTTCCTCTTGAAAGGTTACACTGAGAGACATAGTTCGTTTTTTTTCCCCCCCTGTTGTCTGAGCCATAGCAAATTACTGGTAATTTGTACTATCAAAGGTGAATTACGGCTCTCTTACCTTTTCTTACTTCTTGTAATTGTAAGTGCGTTGCTACTTTTGTTGCCTGCCCCTGTGATTTTCTGATACACATTAAAAATGAGGAACTTGCTCATAAGTTATCTAGTGAGATCAATGTGAGAACATTGAAAGACTATACTAGTAATAACAGTAGTAATGAATGGACATATTTTATGTCATTTAGTTTCCTTGCAGTAATTACATAGAGCCTTAATGTGTGTTGTTTCATTGCCCCCCCCCCTCCCTCCCTCCCTTATAAATGGCTGTTTAAGTCAGTTTAAAGGTCGGAGAATGACGGAGGCATATCACCTCCAATAGAACCATGCCTATAGTAAAGCACATGGGAGTCCAAACCACACGTCGGGTTGAGGGGAGCTCCTTTATTAGCCGGCCGCGGTGGTGTAGTAGTTCTAGGCGCGCAGTCCGGAACCGCGGGACTGCTACGGTCGCAGGTTCGAATCCTGCCTCGGGCATGGATGTGTGTGATGTCCCTAGGTTAGTTAGGTTTAAGTAGTTCTAAGTTCTAGGGGACTGATGACCACAGAAGTTAAGTCCCATAGTGCTCAGAGCCATCCTTTATTATTTTTCCTTTGAAGAGAGAAATTTTTGTCACCCTGTAATTTCTTGTGTGTTACCACTAGCTTATTGCAATGATTGTCTTTGTGTGCATGCTTGCTTTGTGTAATATTGTTTCGGGTGTAGTCATGGTAGCAATGCTACATTTTTTGTCTTGTGTCGATTTCTTTCTTGACGGTAATCACACAGTCGTCTTAAACTGTTACACTTTTCTGTGCAGCGTACAATCGATGTTACGCCAGGATCGTTTGCGTTTTCTTTGTCACATGTGCTTGACCCTCGCAATAACAGGTTGGGGGGGGGTTACTTTATGCCCACCTTTTTTTTTAAATTATTCTACCAGATTCCATAAATGTTGTTAACTTTTTCGGATAAGTTTAACTGAAAAAAATGAAGCCTTAACATGTCGGTTTCCACAATGTATGACGTAGTGAATATTTTCAGGTTCTGGACATGAGTTACACGTTAAGTATCTTTTTGTAAACAGTATTGTGCGTGTAAGTCAACAGCAGTAAATGAAATTCACCTTTTTTAAATTATTTATCACACGTTATTGAAAACGGTTATTGCTAATAGTGTATTTTAAGATACTTTCAGGTTCCCGACCATACTTACACATCAGTACTCTTTAAAAACTATATTGTTAATACAAGTCAACAACAGTTAACGAATTATGTCCATTTTTTGGGTGGGCACAAAGTACACCCCCCCCCCCCCCACCTAGTAATTCGCGTTATGGAAAATGCGTCTGGGTTTAGTGTGGCTTTCTCTCCATATATACGTATTGTCATTTTGCATTTTCCAGCTTTAGTCAAATAGCGACGTTTTTCTTAACAGAGAATTGCAGGACACATCTCGAGCCATATGACAAGATAAATCACAAGTTAGATGCGTGTTGTACGAACGGTACGTCTTGTACTGTAGTGTGACCTGGAATAAATTAATTGCAGCCGGCGAGCACCGCTGAAGCGGAGCAGTAGAAGTAACAGACAGTGACGTGTCTTCACGGATCATCCTCGACGCAACATTGATTGTTGCCGTTAATAGACATTGTTTGATAAACATTTTAATCAGACGGGGACGTTATTTTAGCAAGAATTCATGGTGGGCAATTGTTGAATTTCCATTTGAGTTTCTCGGAACACAATGTGGCAGATACTTTTCTTTCTGGTGTTAGACGTCAGAGAAATTGTTCTAATGAAATGTCTGCTTGGGTTACGTTATAGATGTCCTATTTTTAGAAATGGTGGTGACTGAATAAAATCACGGTGTATGGAAGGAGAGAGATGATGAAACTACAGGTTGGAGACCGTCGTATCGAAATAGAACACCGATAGGGGTAGTGCTAATCAGAAGACCGTTGTAACGCATTTCCTATTGAAAAGTCAGTTTATTGCAGTATCGTGTATTAAGTGGTAAACAACATTACGTGTGTGAGAAAGAAGAGAATAAAGTTGCTCAAATAAGTGTGATTTTCACAATTTTGCAACGTTGTTCGTGTTAAGGAGGAATTTGTAGGTCTTACAGTGGCGACCAAGTACGTGTCAGTTTGAATAGGACTAAGTCGCGGAAAGGAACCGTCACCGTTCTGTAGAAACAGAAATAAAATAATTCGTTCGATCTCCCCTCCACCCCCACCCCTCATCTAGGAACGGAAATTAACTGTTATGAAGTAACTTTTAGATTTATTACTATCTGACTAACGTGGTAGGAATGCCTAGTGTTATCCGCTGTTATGTAGCACGATACAGCCCTAATGTGGCCGGCCGAGGTGGCCGAGCGGTTCTAGGCGCTACAGTCTGAAACTGCGCGACCGCTACGGTCGCAGGTTCGAATCCTGTGTGTGATGTCCTTAGGTTAGTTAGGTTTAAGTAGCTCTAAGTTACAAGGGACTGATGACCTCAGAAGTTAAGTCCCATAGTGCTCAGAGCCAAACAGTCCTGTTCTAAAACGCCTGTGGCCAAAAGTGCATTGGAAGATACCCAGAAAGAAAGCTGTAGCACACACAACTTTCGATTACTTTATAAAGGACTGAATGTGTTTAATGCTTGACAAGCTTGTAAGCGAGAAACAGGTTTGAAATTATGCATAAAGTTCGTTAAAAGTCACTAAGCGCCCCATTCTCAGGTACATACTGGATCTATGAAGTGCAGATATTTGCGCGCCGCGCCTCAAGACATATAAACAGATTCTGACAATAATAATTGCCTTATTGTGTTAAACTTTTAACATAAAATTATGCGTCTTACTGAGTAGATTAGGACAGTTTTTAAATTTTAAAATCGATCAATAATCACGAGAAATACAGAAAAATAAAAAATTTTTTGTTGCCGTATGAAGCCGATAGATAGGAAACCTAAAGTTAGTTCTGGGTTCCTGGATATTCGCTTAGTAATATGCGTAGATGTTTTGAAACTGTTAAAAGCGTTTTTTTTGTTTTGTTTCTGGCTATTGATTTTAGGAAAGGCATGCTAAGTTTGCACTCGTTACAGTGCAGTATAATAGCCTGTCATTGCCTAGCGACTGTTTCATGAACGATTAGAGGAAATAAGGGCGTGAAACATTTGTCGTTACTTTTACAGTTGCACTAACTTAGTTTGCTTGATTAAGTGGGTCGTTTGGAAACTTCTTATTGTTTCTTGGGCTGCATTTTGACTGTTTTCGCAACCTGAACTTGAGAGAGAGAGAGAGAGAGAAAAAAAAGTCACACAATTGGAGGGGACATGAAGTCGGTAGTTCTCTTCGGTACTCCAGAATTTGACCATTGTGATAACATCTTCACAGCCTTCCAGTGTGTCGGAACCAGGAGACGGACAGGTGTATAACATGCCATACGAATTGGTATTGTTATCTCATTATTTCGTTGGTGAACGCTTTTTTTAGTATGAAGTATTGAAAAAGTCAGCGACCAATCTTGTGATTATGTTGATGGCTGCAGGGGATCAGTAATTCGAGAAAACCAGCATAAATCTACCACATCTACCAAGTTCAGTGTATGTCCTGACAGTATTTTAGGCTGCACAGTGCTCGTTGCCGAAGCCAGCCAACAATATAGAGATGTTCAGTACGGAAAGTAAGTCTTCGTCCATAAATGTCAGTGATAGAATCACATGGAGCCTTTGGACGCACCGTCCACACAATTCTGCAAGATGGCAGATATAAGGAGCGATCAGAAAGTTTCCGTTCGAAGCCCATACAGTTCAGAATCGGTGTGCCAATCAGGCCAAATCTCTGAGAGCATTGAGGTAATCATCCCACCGACGCACCAGGTTGAAAATGCCCGTTTGGTGAAACCCTATACCCTGCTGCAGGATAAGTCCTTAACTGCCTGCCGTACATCCTTGTCAGACAGGCATCGTCGACCCTTCAGGTACTCCATTAAGTGACCGAAGGTATCATAATCGCATGGGAAGAGATCAGGACTATAGGATGGGTGCTTGAATGTCTTCCACTTACGTTGGCGTCACTTCCGCTTTACGAAGTATGCGATATGGGGACGTGTGTTATCATGAAGCAGTAGCACCCCTTGGCGCACCATTCCACAACGGTGGTTTCCGACGGACGTGCTGCCCGATAGACATTGGCCGTTCTCCGGTGGATGTCTACCCGTGTTTATCCTTCGTCAGCCAAAACAGAATTTAAAAAAAACATTGGTCCTGTTTGGACGCAGTTGATGATAACGTGGCCATAGTTCACGTCTCCGCATTTACACCATGTGGTCAAAAGTATACGGACACACCCAAAAACATAAGTTTTCATATTAAGGTGCATTGTGCTGCCACCTACTGCCAGGTGCTCCATATCAGCGACCTCAGTAGTCATTAGACATCGTGAGAGAGCAGAACTCACGGACTGCGAACGTGGTCAGGTGATTGGGTGTCACTTGTCATACGTCTGTGCCACACTCCTAAACATCCACTGTTTCCTATGTGATAGTGAAGTGCAAACGTGAAGGAACACGTACAACACAAAAGCATACAGGCCGACATCGTCTGTTGACTGACAGAGATCGCCGACGGTTGAAGAGGTTCGTAATGTGTAATAGGCAAACATCTGCACAGACCATCACACAGGAATTCCAAACTGCATCAGGATCCACTGCAAGTACTGCGGCAGTTAGGCGGGAGGTGAGAAAACTTGGAATTCATGGCAGAGCGGCTGCTCATAAGCCACACATCACGCCGGTAAATGCCAAACGACGCCTCGCTTGGTGTAAGGAGCGTAATCATTAGACGATTGAACAGTGAAAAACGTTGTGTGGAGTGACGGATCACGGTACACAATGTGATGATCCGATGGCAGGGTCTGGGTATGGCGAAAGCCCGGTGAACGTCATCTGCCAACGTGTGTAGTGCCAAGAGTAAAATTCGGAGGCCGTGGTGTTATGGTGTGTGGTCGTGTTTTTCATGGATGGGGCTTGCACCCCTTGTTGTTTTGCGTGGCATTGTCACAGCACAGGCTTACATTGATGTTTTAAGCACCTTCTTGCTTCCCACTGTTGAAGAGCAATTCGGGGATGGCGTTTGCATCTTTGAACACGATCGAGCACCTGTTCATAGTGCACGGCCTGTGGCGGAGTGGTTACACGACAGTAATATCCCTCTAATGGACTGGCTTGCACAGAGTCCTGACCTGAATCCTATAGAACACTTTGGGATGTTTTGGAGCGTGAACTTCGGGCCAGGCTTCACCGACCGTTACCTCTCCTCAGTGCAGCACTCCGTGACGAATGGGCTGCCATTCCCCAAGAAACCTTCCTGCACCTGACTTAACGTATGCCTGCAAGAGTAGAAGCTGTCATAAGGCTAAGGGTGGGCCAACACCGTATTGAATTCCAGCATTACCGAGGGAGGGCGCCACGAACTTGTCATTTTCAGCCAGGTGTCCGGATACTTTTGATCACACAGCATAATGCACGCACGCCGGAAAGGTACGAATGCCACACTGATCGCTCCACTACATGTCGATGCTTACATACCGCATCGGAGTCGCGCTGCGTTGCATATGCGCCGTAGCAACGCCCTCAGGCGGGAACTTTTGGATCGCCCCCGTATAACCACGTTCCTTGACTGAGGAGCAGATGAATTGTAGCATAAAGAAATGCTAACACACATTCGAACGCAGTGTATTCGCTGCGTGAATAGCGTTGTTCCTATTAGGTTTCAGCCAAGTCACAAAAATATAAACTTTGTGAAATGCTCATGTCGTCGTGTCGTATAAAATAAAAAAAATTAAAGAACCAAGTGTGGGTTCTTTTTGCTAATGCTCCTGCCTCAGTTTAGACTTTCCGATAGCTTAGGAAGAAAATGTCGGCAGTTTCTTCCACCATAAATGAAGTATTTAAGTGTTTTCTGCAAAAGTCACAGAAGAGAGCCCCAAATGAAAGAGGAATTTTCAGATTTTCCGTCTAGATGGATTCCCGACTGTTGGTCCTTACAGCATGATTTTCTTCTAATATATTGGTATAAACTGCGATACGTCGTGAAGTTCCCGATCCACTTTGTTGCGTCCCAGCTCTGAACCCATGTGACTTTGGCGCGTTCGCTAAAAGGACTAAAATTTCCTGTAGGCTACAAAAATCCTGTAAGCCTGAGGCGTGGGTTGAGAAGCTGCCCATCTAACAGGGAACTCTGTTAAGAAAAATGGCTTTATAATTGGTTGCGGAAAGCAGTGATTGTGGGGAGAATATATTAGGAGTGGTAAAACTTTACAAGTACCTTTATGTACGTGGATTGTTACCTGCTGCAGTTCGACGAGCGTCAGACCTCCTGAGTATTCAGAGTAGTCAGGAATGTCGACGATCGAAGACATTTGCAGCGGGCGTGCTGAAACGCAATGCCTCCGAATTTTTTTACGTCAGAAGTCTCAAAGCCTTAGAAATAACACAAACTTGATTGACATTGTTCATCTTTATTTTCATGTTTACATATTTAGTTCTCAACATAATCACCCTGGCGAGGAACGTATTTCTTCCAACAAGAGACCAGTTTGTTGATACCGTCGCTGTAGAGTGTTTGGCTTTGTGGAAGTAGCCACATAACGTCACCTCTGCTTGTACCACTGCACTATTATCGAAACGAAGTTCTCGAAGGTGTTTTTTAATTTTTGGAAACAGGTGAAAATCTGATGGGACCATGTTGGGACTGTGTTGAGGATAATCGGTAACAGTGAGCTCAGGGCGTCGGACTGTTGCAGAAGTCCGCAGCGCTCGTGTGTGGTGTTGCATTGTCATGCTGAAAAAAAAGAGGGTGCTCCATGTGTGACACGTTTTTTGCGGTTATAAACTCGATTACAGCTCACTGTTACTCACATGCATTAGATACCGTTACGCACTGCCATGTTGTATGCTGCAGTTCAGAACCATATAACGGCAGTAGTTCAGCGAAGCGGAAAGTCGACCGTGTAATATCCATGCCGCGCGGGATTAGCCGAGCGGTCTGTGTCGCTGCAGTCAGGGACTGTGTGGTTGGTCCTGGCGGAGGTTCGAGTAATCCCTCGGGTGTGTGTGTGTGTGTGTGTGTGTGTGTGTGTGTGTGTGTGTGTATGTGTGTGTATGTGTGTGTATGTATGTGTGTGTGTGTGTGTGTGTGTGTGTGTGTGTGTGTGTGTCAGTTAAGTTCCATAAGATTTCACACACATTTGAACATTTGTAATATTCATGACATGTAATATACCTCAACCGCTATTGAGAAAAGAATAAAAAATCCAGCTTCATTACTTTTCAGCACCCTCTAGTAAAGAAAAATGTGTATGAACAGCCGGCCGCTGTGGTAGAGCGGTTCTAGGCTCTTCAGCCCGGAACCACGCAGCTGCTACGGTCGCAGGTTCGAATCCTGCCTTGGGCATGGATGTGTGTGATGTCCTTAGGTTAGTTAGGTTTAAGTAGTTCTAAGTTCTAGGGGACTGATGGCCTCAGATGTTAAATCCGATAGTGCTTAGAGCCATTTGAACCATTTGTGTATGAACAGCGAAATAACTAAGTAAATTTTCCTTATGTGAGGTTATCCTCTATAAGCAGGATGGTCCTCGTAAGTTCGGCACGCAGTCGCAAATTCACCCCATGCTGTTCGTTTCTGCTTCTCTAATTTTTCTATTTGTCACTACGCGTTTCATTAATTTTCTGAACCGAATCCAGATCATCTACTGATGTTCACCATTGCTGTGTCTGCTATGCGGTCAGATGATGTAGTAAAGAAAATGTTAGTGTATTCGTCTTAATTTACCATTATCTCAGTAGCATTACACGACAGGTAAAGTTCATTTGACAGCTTGCACACGTTCGCGGATATTTGTCACTTGCCGAAACCGTGACACGATATGGTGGCTTCATGAGCATCCGGTTTACGTTATCCTTGAATTGGGCGTATGATACATCCAGAGCTTGGTGAAAGGTACCGAAATTTCTAAGTGGTTATGAGGACAGTGCTATCTATCTGTATGTTGTCCTGGAGTTAGTCCACACATTTCACAGTTAGCCAATACTTCCTCTCGTGGAAATGCGCACAATGCCTACTTGAGTTTCAGCACTGTTCCGCGAAGCATTGGCGCAAGCGACTTTGTTTTACGTTCGGCGCACACCCTGAGTAAAGGAACGGCGTCCACGGGGGGACTATGTAAATACCGTTATCTGTGGAAGGGACGCCCAAGGCCAGTTCTCGGGAAGCCCTACTGCTACTCAGCGACGCCTGATAGCCTCGCCTAGGGTGGCCGCTAAGCGAGCTTCGTGCCAAGTCTAGCGCGTGCTTCCAGCGTTACCTCGCGCATTGGCTCGCTCCTTTTTAGATTCATCCAATTTTTCTAGTTCGTGCGTTCCTTCGTTCCCGGTTTGAGATTGTCCAGATTTCTTTTATACACTCTTCTGTGTGAGACGAAGCGCCTTGCGTCGCGCCTATGTAACATAGAGAGAGAGAGAGAGAGAGAGAGAGAGAGAGAGAGAGAAGCGAGCAGATAGATACAATGAGTCATGGTTATCCCATGATAGATGCTCTCTGGTCAAGTAGGTAGCTGCAATAGTTACGACTGTAGCGGAAAGCTGTCAGCATCTTACAGACTACGTAGTTAAAACATATTTTGGAAACAAAACTGATCTATTGTGATTATTGCGACTGTCATTATTGGTAATTTGTTTATTAATGTGAATGATGGTTTGAATGGAAAAAAGGTATTAAGTGAGTGTTACGTCTATTAACAGAGAACTGTGTACAGAGAGAATGAATCATATTCGGGGGAAATTGTAAACTGCTACTAACCAGTTTACAGGATTGGGAAAACGAGAAACCTTTTATTGTAATTCTGTTATTTAAAGAGGGAATTACTTTTGTAGTTGCGTTTTTCTAAATTTTCCCATTTAGTAAATTGTTCATAAAAGGTTTTAAGTTGTGATTCGTCAGAGATAAAAGACGCAGGATTGCGCGGTTTAATACTAATATCCTAGTGGCCCGCCCAGTTGGCCGTGCGGTCTAGCGCACGGCTTTCCGGGCGGGAAGGAGTGCATCGTCCCCGGCACGAATCCGCCCAGCGAATTTGTGTCGAGATCCGGTGAACCGGCCAGTCTGTGGATGGTTTTTAGGCGGTTTTCCATCTGCCTCTACGAATGCGGGCTGGTTCCCCTTATTCCGCCTCTGTTCCGCTATGTCGGCGATTGCTGCGCAAACATGTTCTCCACGTACGCGTACACCACCATTACTCTACCACACAAACATATGGGCTACACTCGTCTGGTATGAGATGTTCCCTGGGGGGTCCACCGGGGGCCGAACCGCACAATTACCCTGGGTTCGGTGTGGGGCGACGGAGGTGTGAAGTAGACTGCGGAAGTCGTCGTGGGGTTGCGGACCACTGCGGCTGCGGCGGGGACGGAGCCTCTCCGTCGTTTATGGGTCCCCGGTTAACATACAATACAACATAAAATACAATATCGTAATGGCTGTTATGTGTATCAGCCAATAAGAAGTCACTACGTTCGGCGTATTTTGTGTGCTAAAGAATTACTTTGTGAAGTCTATAAAGTGTCAGTTCGGATCACAGCCGTGGTCATGTTCGGATACGGATGTAAGGAGCTCTGAATAGACGTGGAAAAATTTACGGAATAATGGTTAAAACGTGACTGTGAAATACAGCAAAGTGGACACGAACCTGGCTCTTTCAAGCGAGTGTGATTGTGTGCGAATGACGAAACCGTAACTTAAGATTAGCAGGGGCTTGGCAGTATTTTGAAGTTTTTATTCGCAAACTACGTGTCAGTGGATCAGCTAACGCGGTACCGAAGAACATTCTGATGCGACCTGTAGAGATGTGTAGTGCTGCTAGTTTCCACTACAGATTTTTCTAGCTGACGAACATGACGCATTTTTCTAACAGGAAAGGCGCGTGGACATGACTACAAAAGAAAAAATCACCGAAAGTCAGTGGAACTGTTTTCTATTGGTCGAAAAACAAATAATCACGCCATTGCTAATGGACACTAAAATCAAATGATCGAAACAGAAGACATAATTATGTGGTCCAAGTAACTGTGCTTTAAAACAATTCGATCCGTCATCAGCTAATATAAGATCTCTGGTATGTATGTAAAGCAGTTTTAACAGCAAATTAAAATAGTTTTATGTTGACGGATCTATCAGTACCCTCGACTATCTTTGAAAAGCAACGAATGGCCCAAGAGCACTTTGCATTATTTGTATTTGTGAATACAACTTCATTTGTCGTTAACAGCGAGCACTTTAACAGACAGTTTCAATTAGTACTTCTGTAGCATGCACTCATTTCTTCAAATACCATTCAGCATCTTTTTAAGGGAAACAACTTCAAATATTTTGCAAAGTTTCTCAGGTCGAAGCGAGCATCACCTGTAAAAATTGGAGGTAATATCTGTATCACTTAGTAAACGGCTAACTCGATGCATGGACACCTGGTCACTGCTGCAGTTCACCTATCTAACGCTTTCCAGAGG
Organism: Schistocerca serialis cubense; assembly: GCF_023864345.2. Classification (NCBI taxonomy): domain Eukaryota; kingdom Metazoa; phylum Arthropoda; class Insecta; order Orthoptera; family Acrididae; genus Schistocerca; species Schistocerca serialis. The sequence continues at coordinate 943,139,541 of NC_064638.1, forward strand.
CAACCAAAATTTGATTTTCAATATTACATGCCGGCCACGGTGGCCGAGCGGTTCTAGGCGCTACAGTGTGGAACCGCGCGATCACTACGGTCGCAGGTTCGAATCCTGCCTCGGGCATGGACGTGTGTGATGTCCTTAGGTTAGTTAGGTTTAAGTAGTTCTAAGTTCTAGGGGACTGATGACCTCAGAAGTTAAGTCCCATAGTGCTCAGAGCCATTTGAACCATAAGTTCGTAGCGTTTTGTTTTGCATGTTGGTACTCCATTTGCTGCGTGTTTATTTATTGATTGCCATTTTTTATGTGTAGTTCACTGTTGCTGTTTGAGTTTGCATATTGTCATTTAATCATTTGGAGATAGAGTGGACGCCAAAAATGAAGTGCCAAGTGGAGAAATCGGAACATGTACGTCATATTCTTCTGAATTCACTAGAGGGGTTACAGCATCGCAGGCAACCAGAAAATTTGCGCCGTGTAGGGGGATAATCCCATTGGACAGAGCATGGCAAGAAAATGGTTTTCTCGTTTTAAGGAGGATTGTTTTGACATTCAGGAAGACCTTTGGAGTTTGATGAGGATCGTTTAAGCGCATTAATATCCAATGATCTACGTCAGTGTACTCGAGAACTGGGAAATATGGTGAGCTGTTATCATTCCTCCGTCGTGCGACGATTGCTTGCAGTGGGGAATGTTCAAAAATCGGGTAAGTGGGTACCGCATGCTCGAAGCCAAAATCACAAAAATCAGCCGGAAGCAATATGTGCGTCTCTGCTTGACGTCATCAATTTGATCGTGAACAAAACCGACAACTCCTATCGTATATCCTTACTGGTGACGTGGAATGGTTGAGCCCAAACAAAGCGTCAGCTCCCCATACAAAGACCTGCGCGCATCCAAAAAATATAATACTGTGCATCTAGCGGAACGACGGTTGGCCCTGAGCACTATGGGACTCAACTTCTGAGGTCAGTAGTCCCCTAGAACTTAGCACTACTTAAACCTAACTAATCTAAGGACATCACACACACCCATGCCCGAGGCAGGATTCGAACCTGCGACCGTAGCGGTCTCGCGGTTCCAGACTGCAGCGCCTAGAACCGCACGGCCACTTCGGCCGGCAGTGGAACGACGGTATGGACACTACGAATTGCTTCCCCGATGTGTAACCACCACAGCCGACATTTATTGATAACATCTGAGACGTCTTGCAGACGCAGTCCAAGAACGACGATTAGGAAGACTGCGTGAAGTAACGCTACTACACGATAACGCCCGCTCGCATTCTGCTAAACAAACAAAAACACTATACAGGAGTTAGGAAGTCATTCCGCATGCACCTTACTCACCCGATCTTGCACCCGTAGATTTTCATCTTTTCCGCGCTCTATCAGGATGTTCCACATCCTGCAGGACCTCCTCACTATGGATCAATTTAAATGAAAGTAAATCTAATCTAATCTTATCTATCCAAAAACTTTCAAGGAACTTGATTTCCCGATGAAAAAGCGATCCGAACATGGCTTCGCCTCTAAACTGCGTAATTTCCACAGTTCCGAAATAGAAAAGTTACCCCAGCGTTGGCAGGTGTTGTAATGAGTGAAGGAGAATATATTACTGATGACTAGACCGCGGATTTTAGGTAAAAACCTATTTTGTTCCTGAGTTCCTATTTGCATAAAAATTTGTTCTTATGCGTTTCATGACTATTTACACTTAATAGCGTTAATTCTATAGGATTTAAAAAAGCGTATTTCGACGTTAGTGCCTATTTTTGCCTATTTCGGCTTTAATATCCTAAAAAGTGCCTATTTCATCATATAAGACAGTGGCTCCAAGTTTTTCCACGCCATACGACAGATGGAAAAAATATTTTCAGCCCAGAGTGCAGCAAGGTGGGTAGTTGATAAACGCTCATGCTTCATATTTGCCTAACGCTTCGGTCTATTTTTTATTTCTTTTATATCGCTACCCCTGTTAATACCAAATACTCTTTATAGGTGTTTTATTATTCGTATGTAAAAAATAGATCACGGATCTTTATGTTAAAACCTATTTTTTATCCTAAGCTCCAATTTGCATATAAGTTGGTACTTACGCGTTTCATGACTAACTAAACTGAATACCGTTAGTTCTATAGGACCTAAAATTGCTTATTTCGACGTTGACGCCTAATTTTTCCTATTTCGGCATCAAAATCCTGAAAAGTACCTATTTCGTTAATCTGACAGAGTTCTTGCGTTTTCAAAGATTATAAAAAGGAAGTAAACTTAGGACTTTACGTCTCGTCGAAGGCGAAGGTCGTTAGAGGCTGTTTACAGTTCCTTTGCTTGCCTTACCACCAACAGCACTCGGCACGGTTGAATGGTCATCCATCCAAGTACGCGCAAAGCGCGACAGTGCTTAACTTCTGTGAGCGAGATTTGAGTTACACATTAGAATCGAACGTGGGAGTACTAAATGTTATATTTGAAAATATTTCGTTCGTAGGATTCTGGCCAGCTGTGTATTTTCGCAAAGAAACGGTTTAATTGGCCTTAAGCTGAGCACGGATTAAAAAATCACACTGTTAATCGTAGACGCCCTCTATAGCTAAATTACTGCCCTTCGCGCATTTTCTCGCTGCTGTCTACAGGCAGTCCTATCAAACTACTCTGTTTCGTGAAAGGTATTATACGTGAATTTTCCGGTTCGAAAAATATTTTGCCAGTAGTGAGTTGTTTTCATCTGAAGCCCCGGTAGATTCCATTCGCTTGTTCAGAAGTGGCGGCCATCTGTCAGGTGCCATACGTCCAGCAACGAGTACGGTACTTCCACTACCGCTCCCATGCACCGAGCTGGTTGGTGTGGCCGTGCGGTTCTAGGCGCTTCAGTCTGGAACCACGTGGCCCCTACAGTCGCAGGTTCGAATCCTGCCTCGAGCATGGATGTGTGTGATGTCCTTAGGTTAGTTAGGTTTAACTAGTTCTAAGTTCTAGGGGACTGATGACCACAGATGTTAATTCCTATAGTGCTCAGAGCCATTTGAACCAACCCATGCACCGCAGTAAAAGGGGGCGGGGGGGAAACAGGTCATCGTTCACTTTTTCCCAGCGAAAAGAAATCAGCACATTGTGTAGCGACCGACGTGTTAAGTGTTACTGACGTTCTAAGTGCAAAATAAATTCTAGTTTCTGTGTGAGGATACTACGCCATGCCGAAAACAGCTAGTTCAATGTCTACTCATATAAGGCAGTGGCTTCAAAATTTTCCGCATTATACAACAGATGGGAAAATTGTTTTCTGCCAAGCATGCAACAAGGAGTTTAGTTGGTGTTTCTCTTAGACTTCTTATTTTCCTGTCACTTACGATTCCTTTTTATCGCTATCTTTCAGCAATACGAAATACTCTTTATATGCGATTCTAAACTGCATTTACCTTTTCTCTCGTATTAGGTTTCGAGTGTTAAGAAACTCACTTAACTCAGCATGCAGATGGAATCGCAATAAAGCTAATGTTGAACGAAAGTCAAAATTGAGGCAAACTCTTTTAACCAATAAATTTGGTGAATCCTCTGAAAAAAAAAAAACAAGTTCTGGAGTGATTTGTGTCATGCACTTGTGGCAGCAAACATCCACTTTCGGAAACTAGAAAACCATATTTTCAGAGGTTTTCTTGAGAAGTACTGTCATCAGTTTATTCCTGCAGAGTCAACTTTACGTATGAATTATGTGGATTCAGCTTACAATGCTGCATTGCACAGAATCCGAGACGATGGAGAATCTTGTATATGGATTTTCTGTAGATGAAACTACTGACAGTCTTGGCCGTTACACTGCAAACCTGATTGGCCGGCCGAAGTGCCGTGCGGTTCTAGGCGCTTCCGTCTGGAACCGCGAGACCGCTACGGTCGCAGGTTCGAATCCTGCCTCGGGCATGGATGTGTGTGATGTCCTTAGGTTAGTTAGATTTAACTAGTTCTAAGTTCTAGGGAACTAATGACCTCAGAAGTTGAATCCCATAGTGCTCAGAGCCATTTGAACCATTTGCAAACCTGATTATTGACAAGCTAGATCCAGATCCTCCATCCAGGGCTCATTTGATTGACTCAAAACAGCTTGCAAAAACTAACCAGTAAACAATAGCACAGTTTGTGAACAATGGGCTTAAGGTGCTATACCCAAACGGAGTGGATGAGAATAAGGTGCTTCTGGCCGTCACTGATGCTGCTGCACATATGATAGCAGCGTTTCAACTATTAAAAGTATTCTACCCACTGAAACTGCACGTAACTTGTGTAGTGCATGGGATCAATCGCATAGCAGAGCAAGTAAGGCTACAATTTCCTAAAGTAAATAAAGTAATATCTATGGTGAAGAAAGTGTTTAAGACACCATCAAGAATAGAGGCATTCAAAGAACAGCTTCCAGATGTCCCATTGCCGCCAGAGCCTGTTGTCACCCGCTGGGGCACGTGGCTGATAGCAGCAGAATACTATAATACGCATCTCTCAGCTGTCCAGAAGGTGGTTGAAAATATACCGGAGGATGCTGCATCCGTAACTGCAACAATGGCGTTACTCAAAGATTCTTCTTTAAAACGGGACTTATTAGGGCCCACTATACATTTATGGCAAGAATAATTTCACAATTAGAAGGCTCATGGATACTTATCTACGACAATATTTCTTTGCTTGAAGAAGTCAAAATGAAAATTAATTAAGCGCGAGGTGAAGTAGGGGAAAAAGTACGGGCAAAAATGCAAACGGTTTTGCAGAACAACACTGGCCTGAAGGAGTTGTGTGCAGCTGCCGAAATACTTAGTGGAAAATCCAGCACTTCTGACTGCAGCATTCCTGTCCAACATGTGCCGAAGATGAAGTAGCCCCTGTCACATCTGTTGGTGTAGAACGTTCTTTTTCAGCGTATAAATTGATTCTGACGGACAAGCGCCACAGTTTTTCACTAGAAAACCTAGAAAAGATTTTTGTTATTTATTGTGAAGCCAACTATGGTCAGAATATGTCAAACTACGAATGTATTAATTAAACCATTGCCACAGCTTTTTACGGAGATCTTTATCTTGCAGAAACTCAAAACTATTTGGAGTTATGTTCAACATTAATGTTGTAGATTGCTGTGCTCTGTAACTGTGTAAATATTCATTCTCCTTGTTTTAATGACTAATAAGATGTTCAGACTGTCAACACTGTGTATTTTAATTTATTTTTATTTTCTCTGCATCATTTATATTAGAGCCTATTTTAGATTTTATATAGCCTAAATGAACTACTGAAGGAGCCTATTTTAGGTGCCTAAAACACAGTTTTACGACCTAAAAATCCGTGGTGTACTGATGACTAAATTCCCTGCTATGTGTATCTGTCGTATTTATTAAACTTACGGAAAAACGCCACGAACTGATGCACAATCCAACAAAACGAATCTTCGTTGGACGTATGCTGTGCACATGTGAAGCACAACAGCAGTCTTACAATTGAAAGCAGCGCCGTGCAGCGGAGCTACCAGGAAATAAGGCTGCGCGGGTCCAAGTAAGGTCCACTGCTGGGACTGGATATGTTGACTTCGCATTTACAGGTGCAATTTGGCTAAAAAAACAGGGGCAAAGACTTTCTGATTCGCCATCGTACATACGCCGATTTTTTGAACACCCAGAACATACACTCCTGGAAATTGAAATAAGAACACCGTGAATTCATTGTCCCAGGAAGGGGAAACTTTATTGACACATTCCTGGGGTCAGATACATCACATGATCACACTGACAGAACCACAGGCACATAGACACAGGCAACAGAGCATGCACAATGTCGGCACTAGTACAGTGTATATCCACCTTTCGCAGCAATGCAGGCTGCTATTCTCCCATGGAGACGATCGTAGAGATGCTGGATGTAGTCCTGTGGAACGGCTTGCCATGCCATTTCCACCTGGCGCCTCAGTTGGACCAGCGTTCGTGCTGGACGTGCAGACCGCGTGAGACGACGCTTCATCCAGTCCCAAACATGCTCAATGGGGGACAGATCCGGAGATCTTGCTGGCCAGGGTAGTTGACTTACACCTTCTAGAGCACGTTGGGTGGCACGGGATACATGCGGACGTGCATTGTCCTGTTGGAACAGCAAGTTCCCTTGCCGGTCTAGGAATGGTAGAACGATGGGTTCGATGACGGTTTGGATGTACCGTGCACTATTCAGTGTCCCCTCGACGATCACCAGTGGTGTACGGCCAGTGTCGGAGATCGCTCCGCACACCATGATGCCGGGTGTTGGCCCTGTGTGCCTCGGTCGTATGCAGTCCTGATTGTGGCGCTCACCTGCACGGCGCCAAACACGCATACGATCATCATTGGCACCAAGGCAGAAGCGACTCTCATCGCTGAAGACGACACGTCTCCATTCGTCCCTCCATTCACGCCTGTCGCGACACCACTGGAGGCGGGCTGCACGATGTTGGGGCGTGAGCGGAAGACGGCCTAACGGTGTGCGGGACCGTAGCCCAGCTTCATGGAGACGGTTGCGAATGGTCCTCGCCGATACCCCAGGAGCAACAGTGTCCCTAATTTGCTGGAAAGTGGCGGTGCGGTCCCCTACGGCACTGCGTAGGATCCTACGGTCTTGGCGTGCATCCGTGCGTCGCTGCGGTCCGGTCCCAGGTCGACGGGCACGTGCACCTTCCGCCGACCACTGGCGACAACATCGATGTACTGTGGAGACCTCACGCCCCACGTGTTGAGCAATTCGGCGGTACGTCCACCCGGCCTCCCGCATGCCCACTATACGCCCTCGCTCAAAGTCCGTCAACTGCACATACGGTTCACGTCCACGCTGTCGCGGCATGCTACCAGTGTTAAAGACTGCGATGGAGCTCCGTATTCCACGGCAAACTGGCTGACACTGACGGCGGCGGTGCACAAATGCTGCGCAGCTAGCGCCATTCGACGGCCAACACCGCGGTTCCTGGTGTGTCCGCTGTGCCGTGCGTGTGATCATTGCTTGTACAGCTCTCTCGCAGTGTCCGGAGCAAGTATGGTGGGTCTGACACACCGGTGTCAATGTGTTCTTTTTTCCATTTCCAAGAGTGTATTTCATTCAATGTTTCTAGACAAATTTACACTGGAAATGCCCCATGTACGTGGTTGGAAGTCGTACGAAAGTAATGGGCTTTGAAAACTGACACGTTTGGCATTAAAGATGTATCGCTTAAGTCAGGCGGAGCTGCGGTTAACTAGCTACTGGCTGAGGCATGCAAAAGACGGACGACGTTGCCTCTGAACAGGGTTCACGGTCAGCCTGCTCAAGCGGGTCATGACGCGGCCATGTGCACGTTCACCCCTCCCACCCGCCAGAAAACAAAAAGTGTATCTGCCAAACAGCGCTTTTTGTCAATCTCTGTGGGTGATAGGCTCGCGCACCATGGAAAATTACACATACCGACGGGAAGGGGTTGTTATCTCACTGAGGAACAAGGCGTGGCACAGAGGCCGTTCTGTCGTAAAAGGTTTTTGCCACGACTGAAATAGGATTACACACGTAGATCGGAATTCATTGGCCATTCTGACGTTATCGCGAAGGAAACAAATCGGAATACTGAAACAATGTATGACAGCTGTCATAAGTCGCTCTTATCCAATGCGTATGCATAACGAAGTCGTCTTTTATGGCAGCCGTAATTCATATCAGGGTTTCTGTCGTCTGCATGTGTTCCTAGATTTCCACCCAAGTAAGATTTCTTCCCCGTGTAGGTATTTTGTAGTTCCTCTGGTTCCGCAGTATAAGAGTAGAGACGTCAGAATTGTGTTTCCAGCAAACTGCAGGCTGGTGTTCGTAGTTGAAGTTCGTAACGCTGGTTAGTAGTTCAAAGTCTCATCTTAGCATCCTGATTTAGGTTTCTTCGTAGTTCCCGAAAGCATTTAATGCAAGTGTTGGGATGGTTCTCGCAAATAGGAAACGGCCAGTTTCTTTCCCTAGTCTGAGCTTGTACTCTTGACGTCGTCGTCGATGGAACGTTAAACGCTGTTCTCCCTATACTCATGTCAGGTGGGCTGTTGGCATCTTGATGTTGCAAAAATAATTGCGTGTACATTTACCGAAGGAGGACAAAAGATTGCCGAAGCCGACCTCTGGGAAGATAAGTTTGGGTTCCGAAGACACGTAGAAATACTTGAGGCCGTACTGATCTCAGTAGAGAAGATACACTGAAGAAAGGCAAACCTACGTATGTAGCATTTATGTATTCCGGGAAAGCTTGTAACAGTGTTATGTGGTATACACTCGTTGAAATTCGAAAGGTAGTAGGGGTAAAATACGGGGAGCGAAAACCGCGCGGTCTCAGGCGTCTTGTCACGGTTCGCGCGGCTCCCTCTGTCGGAGGTTCGAGTCCTCCCCCGGGCATGGGCATGGGTTTGCGTGTGTTGTCCTCACCGTTAGTTTGTGTGCAAGCAATTTGGTCTTATAGGAACTCGCCACAAATTTCTGTGTTTACAGGGGACGAAAAGTTATCTACAACGTGTACAGTAAACAGGGTACGGTCACAGAAGTCGATGGATATGAAAAGGAAACAGTAGTTCAGAAGGGAATGAGCCATGTTGTAGGCCCTCGCTCATATTATACAATCTATATAGCCACCAGTAAAGGAAACTAAGAGGAAATCTGGAAGGGGAACTTAAGTTTTGCGAGAAAAAATAAAAACTGTGCGGTTTGCCCATGGCATTATTCTATCAGAGACTTCGAAGAGCAATTGGAAGGAATGCACAATGTCTTGAAAAGAAAATATAAGATGAATATCAACAAAAGTAAACCAAGGGTAATGGAATGTGATCGAATTAAATCAATTGATGTTGCTAGCACTAGATTAGGATACGGGACACTAAAAGCTGTAGAGGAGTTGTGCCGTTTGGCCAACAAAATAACTGATCATGGCCAAAATAGAGAGGACATGCAATCTGTTTTGAAAGTATTTGTTTGTAGTGTAGCCTTATACTTAAGCGAAACGTGGTCATATGCAATTCATACAAGAAGAAAATAGCTTTCGAAATATGGCCCTAAAAAGGTTGTTGGAAAATTAAAAAGGTGACAATCTAATGAGAAGTTACTGAATCGACTCGGAGCAAAAAAAATGAAACAACTTGCTGAGAGATGGTGATTGCTAACAGGACACATCCTGAGGCATCCAGGATTCATCAATCCAGTAATGGAAATAAGAGTGAGGATAAAAATTGTAAGGGAGACCGTTGTTGTTGTTGTTGTGGTCCTCAGTCCTGAGACTTGTTTGATGCAGCTCTCCATGCTACTCTATCCTGTGCAAGCTTCTTCATCTCCCAGTACCTACTGCAACCTACATCCTTCTGAATCTGCTTAGTGTATTCATCTCTTGGTCTCCCTCTACGATTTTTACCCTCCACGCTGCCCTCCAATAATAAATGGGTGATCCCTTGATGCCTCAGAACATGTCCTACCAATCGATGCCTTCTTCTAGTCAAGTTGTGCCACAAACTTCTCTTCTCCCCAATCCTATTCAATACCTCCTCATTAGTAATGTGATCTACCCATCTAATCTTCAGCCTTCTTCTGTAGCACCACATTTCGAAAGCTTCTATTCTCTTCTTGTCTAAACTATTTATCGTCCATGTTTCACTTCCATACATGGCTACATTCCATACAAATACTTTCAGAAACGACTTCCTGACACTTAAATCTATACTCGATGTTAACAAATTTCTCTTCTTCAGAAACGATTTCCTTCCCATTGCCAGTCTACATTTTATATCCTCTCTACTTCGACCAACATCAGTTATTTTGCTCCCCAAATAGCAAAACTCCTTTACTACTTTAAATGTCCCATTTCCTAATGTAATTCCCTCAGCGTCACCAGACTTAATTCGACTACATTCCATTATCCTCGTTTTGCTTTTGTTGATGTTCATCTTGTATCCTCCTTTCATGACACTATCCATTCCGTTCAACTGCTCTTCCAAGTCCTTTGCTGTCTCTGACAGAATTACAAATGTCATCGGCGAACCTCAAAGCTTTTATTTCTTCTCCATGGATTTTAATACCTACTCCGAATTTTTCTTTTGTTTCCTTCACTGCTTGCTCAATATACAGATTGAATAACATCGGGGAGAGACTGCAACCCTGTCTCAATCCCTTCCCAACCACTGCTTCCCTTTCATGTCCCTCAACTCTTATAACTGCCATTTGGTTTCTATGCAAATTGTAAATAGCCTTTCGCTCCCTTTGTTTTACCCCTGCCACCTTCAGAATTTGAAAGAGAGTATTCCAGTCAACATTGTCAAAAGCTTTCTCTAAGTCTACAAATGCTAGAAACGTAGGTTTGCCTTTCCTTAATCTAGCTTCTAAGATAAGTCGTCGGGTCAGTATTGCCTCACGTGTTCCAATATTTCTACGGAATCCAAACTGATCTTCCCCGAGGTCGGCTTCTATTAGTTTTTCCATTCGTCTGCAAAGAATTCGCGTTAGTATTTTGCAGCCGTGACTTATTAAACTGATACTTTGGTAATTTTCACACCTGCTTTCTTTGGGATTGGAATTATTATATTCTTCTTGAAGTCTGAGGGTATTTCGCCTGTCTCGTACATCTTGCTCACCAGATGGTAGAGTTTGGTCAGGACTGGCTCTCCCAAGGCGGTCAGTAGTTCTAATGGAATGTTATCTACTCCCGGGGCCTTGTTTCGACTCAGGTCTTTCAGTGCTCTGTCAAACTCTTCACGCAGTATCATATCTCCCATTTCATCTTCATCTACATCCTCTTCCATTTCCATAATAATATCCTCAAGTACATCGGCCTTGTATTGACCCTCTATATACTCCTTCCACCTTTCTGCTTTCCCTTCTTTGCTTAGAACTGGGTTTCCATCTGAGCTTTTGATATTCATACAAGTAGTTCCCTTTTCTCCAAAGGTCTGTTTAATTTTCCTGTAGGCAGTATCTATCTTACCCCTCGTGAGATGACCCTCTACATCCTTACATTTGTCCTCTAGCCATCCCTGCTTAGCCATTTTGCACTTCCTGTCGATTTCATTTTTGAGACATTTGTATTCCTTTTTGCCTGCTTCATTTACTGCATTTTTATATTTTCTCCTTTCATCGATTAAATTCAATATTTCTTCTGTTACCCAAGGATTTCTACTAGCCCTCGTCTTTTTACCTACTTGATCCTCTGCTGCCTTCACTATTTCATCCCTCAAAGCTACCCATTTTTCTTCTACTGTATTTCTTTCCCCCATTCCTGTCAATTGTTGCCTTACGCTGTCCCTGAAACTCTGTACAACCTCTGGTTTAGTCAGTTTACCCAGGTCCCATCTCCTTAAATTCCCACCTTTTTGCAGTTTCTTCAGTTCTAATCTACAGTTCATAACCAATAGATTGTGCTCAGAGTCCACATCTGCCCCTGGAAATGTCTTACAATTGAAAACCTGGTTCCTAAATCTCTGTCTTACCATTATATAATCTATTTGATACCTTCTAGTATCTCCAGGCTTCTTCCATGTATACAACCTTCTTTTATGATTCTTGAACCAAGTGTTAGCTATGATTAAGTTGTGCTCTGTGCAAAATTCTACCAGGCGGCTTCCTCTTTCATTCCTTACCCCTAATCCATATTCACCTACTACGTTTCCTTCTCTCCATTTTCCTACTACCGAATTCCAGTCACCCAGGACTATTACATTTTCGTCTCCCTTCACTATCTGAATAATTTCTTTTATTTCATCATACATTTCTTCAATTTCTTCATCATCTGCAGGGCTAGTTGGCATATAAGCTTGTACTACTGTAGTAGGCATGGGCTTCGTGTCTATCTTGGCCACAATAAAGCGTTCACTATGCTGTTTGTAGTAGCTTACCCGAATTCCTATTTTTTTATTCATTATTAAACCTACTCCTGCATCACCCCTATTTGGCTTTGTATTTATGACCCTGTATTCGCTTGACGAAAAGTCTTGTTCCTCCTGCCACCGAACTTCACTAATTCCCACTATATCTAACTTTAACCTATCCATTTTCCTTTTTAAATTTTCTAACCTACCTACCCGATTAAGGGATCTGACATTCCACGCTCCGATCCGTAGAACGCCAGTTTTGTTTCTCCTGATAACGGCGTCCTCTTGAGTAGTCCCCGCCCGGATATCCGAATGGGGGACTATTTTACTTCCGGAATATTTTATCCAAGAGGACACCATCATCATTAACCATACAGTAAAGCTGCATGCCCTCGGGAAAAATTACGGCTGTAGTTTCCCCCTTGCTTTCAACCGTTCGCAGTAGCAGCACAGCAAGGCCGTTTTGGTTAGTGTTACAAGGCCAGATCAGTCAATCATCCAGACTGTTGCCCCTGCAACTACTGAAAAGGCTGCTGCCCCTCTTCAGGAACCACACGTTTGTCTGGCCTCTCAACAGATACTCCTCCGTTGTGGTTGCACCTACGGTACGACTATCTGTATCGCTGAGGCGCGCAAGCCTCCCCACCAACGGCAAGGTCCATGGTTCATTGGGGGGGGGGGGGGAGGAGACCAAGGCTTGAATAATATAAGCAGGTTGAAATGGATGTAGGTTCCACTAGTAATGCGGAGATGAATGGGCTTACATAGGATAAACTAACGCAGTGAACGGCATCAAACCAGTCTTCGGACTGCGCCAGTTCCCTTGTGTACGTACCAAATCCTTCTGGTGTCGTCGGCGGTAATTTGTTCATAGGACGAAAAAGTCAAGAAGTTGTTGGTGAGGACTGAGATATGTGCCGGTGCAGGTTTTCACCCCCTCCCTCCCTCCCTCCCCTTCGTTAGCAGTAATTCATAACACGTACATCAACACAACGCAGCATATGCACGCGCCACTGCCATCAACACTACAGAAATACAGATTTTATAACAGGTCGGAAGATCGTGGAAGGCGACAATAACCATTTGCGGGGGACAACGATACCTTAATTGATTGTAACGCTTATCGACAAATGTGGGACGGATGTCCTTTCTTCTGTACAGAACGAGGACATTTTTCACACCAAGTTTTAACACTCACGTCGAAGTTGGGATTAGGCTCCTGATAGAGTGGACTGGAAGACTGTTTAGAAAACTGAATAAAATTGGAATAAACTCGAGACGTGAAAGATTGATTTTCGATCTGTACAAAAATCAGAGGGCAGAAATAACGTGTCAATGCCCATAAGAAAGAGGTTGTTATAAGAAGAGGCGTTCGACAAGCCTATCGTCCCTCCCCTTATTTATTTAATTTACTTACAGAAATACAAATAATGAAAAGCAGCATCAAAAGAATAAAAATTAATGCTAAGCAGATACATAACATTCGATGTGCTGCCGATACTGTAGTCTTAGAACGTTATGAACCGTGAGACACTTGTCTTTCTAATAAGCAAACGACAAAATATTATCCTGTGGGGCCTGTCAGTTTTTCTTGCCTATAGTCGGCTCGACGACCGATGGCGGATCACACTGGTCGAGAAACGGTCGGAGTTTGCATTGTTGTCGGTTCCAGGCGACAGTTACGGTACACACATATACGTGCTTTGCGGTTGATGCAAATTGTGTGTCTCACTTGCTTGTTTAGAATTTGTCGCTTACCAGTTCCGTCAGCCACGATGACTCGCAACAAATAGAATAAAAATTCAGTAAAATAGCTCTCCTGTTTAATACTCGCACATTCCCGGAACAGCGCTCAGAACGATGCTGAACGCTCATTGACTGTCGGAGAATGCGTGAGCTAGGTGCGCCTAACGAGACAGAACTCCAACTACAGTATATTTTTGTTTCCCTGTTTCATAAGAAGCTGTGGAGCAATGTCCCCGCTGGCAGACTGCACGTTCGTATTCTGTTGTGAAACTACAGAGCTGTGCCGCAAGTCCTGGTTTGTTCGCCACCACTTGCACGAGCTTTACCCCGTTCTTCTCATTCTTCCACTTCTGTGCCCTAATTCACATACCTAAGGATCTTGTAGTACGTCGTACTGTAACTGAAAATACTGTATATCGTCATATACGGGATATGAGAGCGAATTTTGGAAGCTCCCTGTTAAGTAATTTGGGATGTGGCGACCATCCCCTAATATTCAGGGACAACATGTAAAAAAGTAGATTGATTGCTTGTAGACTTACGGAAGGTTGCAACACCACACAGACGCGTACTAATTAAAAAAGATCGCGTTTTGAATATTTAGCAAGTGCAGCAAGAATTGCGGTTATATTATCTCCTCATTGAAGCCGATTGTGTTAGAGTATGCGGTTATGTGTAAGGGAATTGGGAAACTGGTTGTTACACCAAAGAAATTGCTTGCAAAATATTTGTACGACCTACGCTGGAATTATGGTCTTTGACGTTTAAGTTTGTGGAAGTCGTGCGAAATGGGACTAAGGAAGACATTGAGTGCATCCAAAGAAGGGCTAATGTTTGTTTCCTTCCGGAGCCAGTGTAACGCAGAAGGTGAAAAATTCGGCTGGGAGACATTCGAAGACAGTACACTTGTATGTTTCGGAAACCTACTTACTGTATAACGCTGTAAGGAGCTATATTTAGAGCGAAACCTGCGAATATTCTTTTTCTTCCTATCTGTCAGTCCCCTAGAGCCAATAAACATAAAATTAGATTAATAACAGCACTCGCAGACGTATATAACAGCTCAACCGTCAGTGGATAAGGAAGAAGCCCTGATATATGGTACACTAAAAGATATTTTCTGCACATGGCTTGAGTGATTCTCACAGCATCAATGTAAGTGGTTTTGGCCCCTGTATATGAATTGCCCTGTGCTAAGGAAGACAAGAATTCGTGTAAAAGGAATTGCGCACTTGGTTCAGACGATGCAGCAATTGAGCAAGGACACATTGGATACTAGATTGCATTGTCCATGATTGAACTTGCTATATGACTGAAGGGGAGATTAGCGTTTGCGTCCTTAGCATTTCCGCCGGCCGAAGTGGCCGTGCGGTTAAAGGCGCTGCAGTCTGTAACCGCAAGACCGCTACGGTCGCAGGTTCGAATCCTGCCTCGGGCATGGATGTTTGTGATGTCCTTAGGTTAGTTAGGTTTAACTAGTTCTAAGTTATAGGGGACTAATGACCTCAGCAGTTGAGTCCCATAGTGCTCAGAGCCATTTGAACCATTTGAACCTTAGCATTTCTGTTGATAAATCGCTCGTGAGAGAAACACTCTGGCTTAAAATGAGGTGATTGCGGACCGAAAGCCTTGGAATGCGTGCTCAGCAGACGGTTCGGTGGGAGCACCCTCAGTTCGTTCGTAGAAGGATATAAGACAAATTCTAATTCACCACCCTGGCACGCATAACAGGCCAAGGATAAATTACTGTAGTTTACATAATTATCTGCAACTCTTAGTGTTGTTGCTATTGTCTTCAGTTTGGCTCTGTCTGTCTGTGTTCCGATTGCGTTGTAGCGTTAATCTTAAAAGCTGTTCCCACCATCCAAATTAACACCACGATATAAAGTGTGGGGCATTGACTTTTCTCTGTTCATCTCATTTGTACAGAACTTTCTATTAACGGATGTTGTGCGTGGCTATTGTTGTTGTTGCTGCTGCTGCTGTTGTTTAAATTTCCGTTTCGGTCTTCATACATATTTAAGGAGACAGTATATCGTCACAGATTTTGCGTACTCAGAACTGCGTTTCATATTTTATGTCTCGTTTCATTTTGCTGCAATAACAAGTAGGACGTCTCGAGAAAGGAAATTCCATTCTGTAGCTAGTGTTGCATCACTTGAAAATTAACACTAAAAAAGCTGGCCATCGCACTCTCAAGAACCAAAGTATATATGTATTAGTAGGAAAGTAAGCGATTGTTTAAATTAAGTGGTGTAAAAGTCAGTTTCTCTTCTGTCGACTTGACGTATAACCATTGGCCGTTTGTATGTGTGATTGGCGTGCATGATTGCGTTGAACGTGAAAAAGTCTCTCTCTCTCTCTCTCTCTCTCTCTCTCTCTCTCTCTCTCTCTCTCTCTCTCTCTGTGTGTGTGTGTGTGTGTGTGTGTGTGTGTGTGTGTGTGTGTGTGTGTCTGCTCTCTGCGCGCGAGAGATGATGATGTGTGTGAGGCCCTGAGGAAATTTGCTTCTATTAGGCTGAGGAAACTGCTTTCCAATGCAAGCAGCCGTGTTAAAATCGCGGATAACAAATTTACCTTGAGTTTCACCCTATCATAGGGCAAACTCACCCAGAACTCTTTCAACAGGAAGTTACTAATGGGATTCTTGAAAGATAAGGGACATAGAAGTCCACGCTCTCTGACAATATTTAGTTGTGTGATACGTAACTGATTCCGAGGCGATGACTTGGTCGTAGAAATGGAATATTTTCAGACGTTCCGATTACAAGTAGCCCTTTAGTCTTTGTAGAACTAGCGACTCTTGGCTTTCTTTCGGTTAAGAAACCTTGAAAAAGTTAACAGGACCATCGGCCCTTGGTTGATAAAACCGTCGTTCGTGTCAATCACTATGCGTTTATTATGGCCATGAGTTCAAGTTTGGAAAGAGAATGGGGACCCGATTACGTCATCGCATTTGATGGGGAACCTCATCGAAGGCGAAGCGTGGAGACTGCGCTACACGTAGCGGGACTACAGCCGGTGACGCGCACAGGAGGGCAACAGAGGAATAATCCGCTAACACGACAGCGATGGAATTTTCTGTTGGCCAGAGAAGACGCACTATCAGAACGTACCAACCCAATGTCAGTGGTGTTACTTCACTCGTGACGCCGACAGTGGTAAGTGCAGTAAACAATGGAAAACTACTGTCAGATAGTTGCGTGATTAAACTGGAATTTGCTTCAGGTTGGTGCTCAGTAACCAGAAAGAGCGACAGAGGCGAATAGACGTTCCCCGAGAGTAATGTGGGATTTCGTGTTTTACAATGTAGTCGACGAAGGAAGGTCTCCAAACTCCCCTAGGAGCAGTTACATAACTAGTTACTTGATTTTTATATGGGGCAACGAATTGAAGGTTGTACCCACGCAAAACTTTTGGAATCACTCGCAAACAGACATTTATAGCGAAATCTGTTTGGGAAACATAAATCGATGGTAGGCAATAAAAACCTCATAACTCGTAATTACAGTAATTCCATTACCAAAGATGAATCTGAAAGTGCATGGATTTCACTAATCCGTTAGTAACTAGGCTTCTCCTATATAGTTACACTTGTAGCAACTTTATCTGTATCACTTTATATTATTTCTGAAGAAACCGGATTTGCTTCTCCTGTAAAATTTAACAAAATGGAGTTAAGAGGTTTACGTTGCCTACCATCGAAATAGTTCTAAAAATACTGACTTATCCAGGCCCATGTTGACATACATGCAACGTATAACAAACGAATTACCGCCTAAAATGCCTATGAAGTCAGTTAAGAGATGCTCCTTCATTCCTCACTTTCAAATGTCACGCAATGCGTTGAAACCGATCACACTGTCGAAGACCAGTCGTTCTTTGCGTACTACAAACAGATCGAAAAGCTGAAATCAAATGACTACGAATATAGTGCTAATGAGATACTGTATATGCGTGATTGACGAAGCCGACTATAATAACTAAATTAACGTGTTATTGCCTGACAGTCCCGTTCACCTGTGTTTATATAAATGTTAAAAACAGTCGTTATTGTTCTGCGAGATGGATAGATAAAACAGTATGAAGAGAGGAAAAAGAGCAATTTTTTGCAAATTTGACACGCAACAAGCACTGATCAGGAGAAAATGCTCTTTACAGAAGATTTTCTAAATTTATGTGCCACGAAATTGTGCTAACATCTGCCATCTTTTTTTACAAAACACTATTGTGCAACTTTACAAGGGAATTAATATGGGTGGAGAGTAACCATTCACAGTACCACGAAATAAATTTAGTTTTTCGTGAGTTAATTGAAATTCTTGGCAGTTTAGACAGAAGATTTTTGAAATTGAAGGCAATGAAAAACTTTCGCAGAGGAGTAAAAACTGATTGTAGAGTATAAAATAAACGTTAAAGCTAGTATACTACTTGTTCGTAAATGAATGTGTTATGAGGGACAAGAATACAACTTGATTGATAGACACGGTAAAAACCGAATTCTGCTGTAGTCATGTCATTTGACAACTGCTGAAGATAATTCTAATAAAATTAAGCTCAACGTAGGGGCAAAAGCAAAAGATTTCTACCTGTAGACTGAAGCTTACTTGAGAACCCAACTGTGTGCTCTGTTAGCCAAAGTCACACTGACCTCAATACAGCTAGAGGTTAATGATTTTACATCTTCCCATTTTCCAGTATTTACGCGACAGAATTAGTGTGCAGCTGTCAGTTGATAGTGAAACATTGTAGTCTTTGTGCATTGTAATTTATGTGAGAGCGTTTGGGGAGGGGGGGGAGGGGGGGGGGAGGAGGGAGATGAACGCTCACTGTATCAGTCAGCTGTATCTTCGTGGAACTCGCTGAAGTAAATGTAGACATTTTTCGTGGAATCACTACGTCACCCTCCCATCCAGTTCCGGAGAAGTGATATCTCGTTCTGAGTCTTCTCATCCTCTTCATGGAACTATTTCCGGTGCAAGAAATGTCGATGTGTAGTAATAATAGTTTTTTTGCACACTTAGACCTTCTTTTGTCCATGCAAAAATTTTGTCAGTCAGGATATTCGTAGATTCAAAATGTCGTCGGTGAGCTTCAGGCGTCGTAAAATTCTAGAATCATGCCAGCTTTGGAATGGCATGGTCAGTGGACACCATCGAACTTCGGTTTTGACGATTAATTTTCGTTATTTGCATTGGAAACTTAAGGTGGTCCAGTGGACATCGCTGTAAAATGGAATGGCCAATAGTTTCAGTGGAGGATTCTTACATGGAGGTCTCTGTTTGTAGGCAAAGATTTGCACCAGGAATGTGACAAAGCCTCAAACATTATCGCAACTTGCCTGAAACAGGAAGAATGTAGAGGAATACCACCAGACCAAAAAATACACAGTAATTATACCAAAGGTAGCAAGAATGATTTACAAGATGGTTTGCCTGCCGAGAGAGAGAGAGAGAGAGAGAGAGAGAGAGAGAGAGAGAGAGAGAGAGAAGAGTGCCAAAATCTCGGCAATTAGAACTTCACGACTTATTTAGAGAATTCCAAGAAATAGTTACCACGTCAGAATCTAGGAGTAACCTTAATGTCCTTGCATATTGCTCCCATACAGACCGAGAAGATAATACGCGGTGCAGTCATATTAATGTGACCACCGCCTGTGTTCGTCGTAGTGTGCAATAACTCTCACAGACGAGCAGTGGAAGGTATACAAAGCGTGTCGTGGGCGGGGTGACGGCCAGTACAGTCGTTTTCGCTTTGACGTCCAAAACGGCATGATCATTGGCTAGAAGCATTTCGGAAACGGCGAAGTTTGTAAACTGTTCGCGTGCCACCGTGATTAAAGCATACATGCGTGGCAAAATGTCACTGTCTAAAACAGGCGCCGAGACAACTGTGATGTAAAAAAATGGCTCTGAGCACTATGGGAGTTAGTATCTGAGGTCATCATCCCCTAGAACTTGGAACTACTTAAACCTAACTAAGCTGAGGACATCACACACATCCATGCCTGAGGCAGGATTCGAACCTGCGATCGTAGCGGTCGCTCGGTTCCAGACTGAAGCGCCTAGAACCGCTCGGCCACACCCGCTGGCAACTGTGATACGTCACTGACCATAGATGACAGGTATGAATGACGGTTGCGGAGACGTGTACGGTTGAATAGACATGCAAATGTTGAGCAACTGATCGTCCAGATGAACCAAGGGGCTACTTTTCCTCAACGACCGTTCAGCGAACGTTGCTGCGTATGGGGCTCCGCAGCAGGCGCCTGGTTCGTGCAACCGTGCTGGCTCCTGTTTTTCGGCGACGAAGACTGCAATTTGTACGCCAGTACCTGAACCGAACCTCCACCGAGTGAAAATGTGTTGATATTTTTGGGGTTAAAGCGTTCGCAGCGTAGTCCGGCGAGCTTCAACTCGGCGGGCGCTGCGTTCCCATTGGCTGGCGCTTGGGGCTGGGACCTCGCAACGAGGACACGCCGTCCTTGCGCCGCCACTCGCCAAGTATCTGAAGCGCGACGCATCTGTTCTCGTCCTCAAACCCTGCTCTCGATGACCCAGACAGCGCCGCTTCTTACGTATTTCCGTGAGAGCACGGCGAATGCGTGCTATCAGGTCGTCCTTCACTCAACACAAACGGTTACGCAACTCGATACGTAGCGCTGCGAACTATCCAGAACAGCGAGCCGTTGCACGGGGAGTCTCGTCTCAGACGACTTGCTGTTCGAGCTGTTTCGTTGCTGTACTACTAGAGTTCACGGATACGTTTGCGCTCCAAGAAATTGTGGCAGATCTGGATTGTGACTGATTTCTTTCTGTACACCGAGCGGACTCGTATTTGGGACGACAACGCTTCAGATTATCTTCCGATGATCCTGGTTTAAGTATCCCGCGAATTAGGAAAATCGCTTCGACGAATGCGGGATGGTTCTTTAGAAAGGAATTCGTCGATTTCCTTCCCCAATTTGCGATTGTGCTCAGTCTCCAGTGGACTCTTCGACGGCGGACGTTAAACGCTAACCTTCGTTTGCTCTTGTGAAGGCGTCATAAGAGTTGGGAATGCGCGCGGCGTATAGAGAATTTTCTTGGTAATTTAGAAACGAATTATTCATCTGAACCTCACGCCCTTCTTGTTTGAAACGCCTGCCCTTTGTTTGAAAAACTGAGCAACTCGCTGCAGGGGTAAAACATGAGAAGACATTGGGTTATGGTGTAACTTACGTTGTTGTTGTTGTTGTTGTTGTTGTTGTTGTGGTCTTCAGTCCTGAGACTGGTTTGATGCAGCTCTCCATGCTACTCTATCCTGTGCAAGCTTCTTCGTCTCCCAGTACCTACTGCAACCTACATCCTTCAGAATCTGTTTAGTGTATTTATCTCTTGGTCTTCCTCTACGATTTTTACCCTCCACGCTGTCCTCCAATACTAAATTGGTGATCCCTTGATGCCTCAGAACATGTCCTACCAACCGATCCCTTCTTCTGGTCAAGTTGTGCCACAAACTTCTCCGCAATCCTATTCAATACTTCCTCATTAGTTATGTGATCTACCCATCTAATCTTCAGCATTCTTCTGTAGCACCACATTTCGAAAGCTTCTATTCTCTTCTTGTCCAAACTATTTATCGTCCATGTTTCACTTCCATACATGGCTACACTCCATACAAATACTTTCAGAAATGACTTCCTGACACCTAAATCTATACTCGATGTTAACAAATTTCTCTTCTTCAGAAACGCTTTCCTTGCCTTTGCCAGTCTACATTTTATATCCTCTCTACTTCGACCATCATCAGTTATTTTGCTCCCCAAATTGCAAAACTCCTTTACTACTTCAAGTGTCTCATTTCCTAATCTAATTCCCTCAGCATCACCCGACTTAATTCGACTACATTCCATTATCCTCGTTTTGCTTTTGTTGATGTTCATCTTATATCCTCCTTTCAGGACACTGTCCATTCCATTCAACTGCTCTTCCAAGTCCTTTGCTGTCTCTGACAGAATTACAATGTCATCGGCGAACCTCAAAGTTTTAATTTCTTCTCCATGGATTTTAATTCCTACTCCGAATTTTTTCTTTGTTTCCTTTACTGCTTGCTCAATATACAGATTGGACAACATCGGGGAGAGGCTACAACCCTGTCTTACTCCCTTCCCAACCACTGCTTCCCTTTCATGTCCATCGACTCTTACAACTGCCATCTGGTTTCTGTACAAATTGTAAATAGCCTTTCGCTCTCTGTATTTTACCCCTGCCACCTTTAGAATTTGAAAGAGAGTATTCCAGTCAACATTGTCAAAAGCTTTCTCTAAGTCTACAAATGCTAAAAACGTAGGTTTGCCTTTCCTTAATCTTTTTTTCTAAGACAAGTCGTCGGGTCAGTATTGCCTCACGTGTTCCAGTGTTTCTACGGAATCCAAACTGATCTCCCCCGAGGTTGGCTTCTACTAGTTTTTCCATTCGTCTGTAAAGAATTCGTGTTAGTATTTTGCAGCTGTGACTTATTAAACTGATAGTGCGGTAATTTTCACATCTGTCAACACCTGCTTTCTTTGGGATTGGAATTATTTTATTCTTCTTGAAGTCTTAGGGTATTTCACCTGTTTCATACATCTTGCTCACCGGATGGTAGAGTTTTATCAGGGCTGGCTCTCCCAGGGCAATTAGTAGTTCCAATGGAATGTTGTCTACTCTGGGGGCCTTGTTTCGACTCAGGTCTTTCAGTGCTCTGTCAAACTCTTCACGCAGTATCGTATCTCCCATTTCATCTTCATCTACATCCTCTTCCATTTCCATAATATTGTCCTCAAGTACATCGCCCTTGTATAGACCCTCTATATACTCCTTCCACCTTTCTGCTTTCCCTTCTTTGCTTAAAACTGGGTTTCCATCTGAGCTCTTGATATTCATACAAGTGGTTCTCTTATCTCCAAAGGTCTCTTTAATTTTCCTGTAGGCAGTATCTATCTTACCCCTAGTGAGATCGGTCGGAATAGGAAGACAAATCTGACGCTATCCATGCACTCTCCCAAGGATCGCGTTCGAAGAGGAATGTAATTGTTTTCCCCCGTTTTCGGCAATATCTTCAACAAGGGAAATTAATGCTACTTGGGTTGCAACAGGTATTGTTCCCTCAGTTGTAGGACGACGTTGTCGCTGATGTGGGTGGTGGTGGTGGTGGTGGTGGTGGTGGTGGTGGTGGTGGCCGTTGCGTTCGCCACTGAATGATAGTTAAATGTGCATCTGTATTGTGAAGGTGACTGTACTGATCTTAGAGCCACGTGGTGGTGTTTTTTGTGTTGTCGACGAGTTTGTATCGGGATGACGCGCCAGGGTGAAACCATGTGCTGGCACGTACCATGGATTCCTGAAGAGCGTCCTGTGCTGACTTCTCCATCCAAAAGACGGACCAGCATCACCGTTCTGTAGGATGGTGAGGAGGCTATGCTGTAAGCCACCACAATGATGCACCTTCTGGTAGTCTCTTTTATTTATTTTCTCCCTTGGTCCGAACTGGATATCTCATAGTCGAGCGTCAGAGCCTCACCTCAGCTTGAGACCTCGGCCACATATTACTTTTGGAGCATTACTGCACTGTAATATGGAATTCTTTGAAGATTGTCCTTAATTATCGTGGAAGTGCTCTTTCCACCACCAAGATTACCTGAAGTACTGCTTAAACCAATTAATTTGCTGTTGAAGGCACTTTTAAGAAGGGAGTAGAACGGATCTTACGGATTTGCAGAGTATCTTACTTACTGCATCATTGTTTCTGTAAATAACTGAAAATGAAGGGTAGGATTTAACCAAATGCTTCATGTGTAATGACTAGTATCCTTCGAATACGTTCCCATTGCTCGGGCAGAATTCGGCCAAGGGCACAAGTGATCCGGTGGAGACTTTGATTGATCGTTCATATTGATAACAGCTGGTGAATGAATGCCTGCACTACTCAGTACTAGCATTGTATCGGGAGGGGAACGGGACCGAAGTTCCCGCCCGTCCATTCGAATTTAGGTCTTCTGTGGCACTCCAGAATTGCTCCAGGTAAATACTGAGATGAGATGCTTCGTTCAGTATGGCTAGGATAGGTTTCTTTTCACAATTACGTTCGTCGGAGCAAGTGACCTGCCTGCGACGATCTCAACGTTAGACCATCATAAATGTTTTTGGTTTTAATATTTATGCAAGGACCTAAAGATGGTTACGGTGGAAATTAGTGCTTCTCAGAGAGCAGTATGAAGTAGAGCTCTGTACGTTTAGTGCCAGCGAAGTTAAATTGTAAATTGTCTTCATGGGGTGAGAGAGCCTGCAGTAGCTTATTTAATTAGGAAACTAATCGAATGAAATAAATGTTAAAAAATGATTGATAAATTCTCTGTGCTTTAGCCTGTCGGTTGTGAGCTGTCGCTGCTAGAACACGAAGAGACTTCAGGAGGGACACTGTAAAAGAGAGAGAGAGAGAGAAACGACTGAAGATAAGTCACCACTGTACTTCATCCCTCACCGATAGCATTTCATAACAGAAATAACTACTGATATTTAAGTAAGGGAATTTTGACGAACGTATCCTTTCAGTCGGTATGGCAACTACATAACCAGCAACGAAATTTTCAGCAGAACTTAATCGTTTACATTTGCAGTGCACTCCTATTCATGCTAGAAGAATGGGTTTCAAATCCCCGCCCGACCATTCTGCGTCAAAGTCTTCTTGTGTTCCTAGGTCAGTACAGGAAGACTGTAGGGTTACTTCAAAAATCCGTACATCTATAACGAATTGAGACAGTGTTCCGTCTGTGGTGACCGCACTGTAGATGGGATATAGACTGTAAATTTTTTCCAGATTGGTCAGTAAGGCGAAATTTGCCAAAGAGTCCTCTTACATTTGATTTGTACAACGACACACGCTCTGCCAGTCCCGATGTCAGACAACAGGACTGTGGTCTATTGGCAGTGACTGAGGACGCAGTCTACATGTGTAAGACACGGTACCGACAACCGCTTATGGAACGCTGTACACTACCTGATCGAATCTATATGGATCTATACAACCTTCGTCATATGTCAGCTTGAACTCTGCTGGGAACACTTCCCGCGAGGTGTCTGAATGCCTGTGGGGGAACGGCAGTCCACTTTTCCTCAAGAGCCGAAACCAGGGAGGAAGGTCGTGATATTGGACGCTTGAGTCTGGAGCGAAGTCGACGTACGCTCTAACTCATCCCAGAGGTGTTCCAATAGATCGGGATTCTGGGCAGGCAAAAAAAAAAAAATTAAAAAAAAAATTAAGGAATGATGTCGCAAACCACTATCCCACAGATGTTGCTTTATGATAGCGTGTATTCTCAAGCTGATACAGTTGTCATCTCCGAGCTTTTCCTGTTCTATTCGCAAAACACAGTGCTATAAAGTGTGTTCATATCCTTCCACAATTAGCGTTTTCGTAATTGCAGTAAGGCAACTGCGAAAAGCACGCTCATATTGTATGACAACTAACGTGTTTGGCTTAAATCTTTTTTATTTTTCGACATAGTCTCCTTTTAGACTTACACACTTCGTCCAACGCTGTACTAATTTGTTGATCCCTTCCGAACAATAGGAATTGTCCAAGTCTGCAAAATAGCTAGCAATCACCTCCTCGTTTGAATAAAATCTTTGTCCCGCTAGTCATTTCTTCAAACTGGGGAACAAATTGTAGTCGGAGGGAGCCAAGTCTGGAGAATAGGGGGTGTGTGAAACGAGTTGGAATCCTATTTCCATTAATAATGCGACCACAACTGCTGAGGTGTGTGCTGGTGCATTGTCGTGATGGAAAAGGACTTTTCTGCGGTCCATTCGCCGGCGTTTTTCTTGCAGCTCTGTTTTCTAACTGTCCAAT
The DNA here is from genome assembly GCF_023864345.2 of Schistocerca serialis cubense. Classification (NCBI taxonomy): domain Eukaryota; kingdom Metazoa; phylum Arthropoda; class Insecta; order Orthoptera; family Acrididae; genus Schistocerca; species Schistocerca serialis. Next base: position 943,164,994 of record NC_064638.1, read on the forward strand.
AACGATGACTAATATGCACCTGTAACAGTTTTACCCTTTTCCAGATAGTCGATGGGGATTACTCCTTGCGAATCCCAAAAGACAGTCGCCATAACCTTTCCGGCCGAAGGAATGGTTTAGCCTTTTTTGGTGCAAACTCTCCCTTGGTAACCCATCGTTTAGATTGCTGTTTGGTCTCTGGAGTATAGTAATGTATCCATGTTTCATCAATAGTAACGTTACGAAACGACGCTTAAAGCCCTGCGGATTCTTCCTGAACAGCTGCAATCCATCCTTGCAACACTTCACACGATTCCGTTTTTGGTCAAGCGTGAGAAATCACGGAACCCATCTTGCGGATAGCTTTCTCAGGTCCAAACGTTTATGCAAAATATTATGTACCCGTTCATTCGATGCCCACAGCACTAGCAATCTCACGCACCTTAACTCTTCTGTCATCCATCACCATATCATGGATTTCATCAATGATTTCTGGAGACGTAACCTCCACAGGACGTCCAGAACGATCAGCATCACTCGTGCCCATATGGCCACTCCGAAATTTTTGAAACCACTCATAAACTGTTCTAATCGAAGGTGCAGAGTCACCGTAATGTTTATCAAGCTTCTCTGTAATTTCCTTAGGCGTTATGCCTTTCATAAAGTAATGTTTAATCACCACACGAAAGTCTTCTTCGTCCATCTTTTGACAATCGCTCGACTTCCTTGATCCACACAAATGCCAACCACAAAGAAATAGACCAATATGTCTGAAACTTGGTGTGCGTTCTTTCCAAAGATGCAATTAACTAAACATGACCTCTATACGCGCCGATGGTGCTATCTCTCGGACTTTGCAAGGACTTTTCAAACGTCCCCTCGTAACTCCACCTCTTCCCCGCTTAACTGTTGGCACAACACATGATGACAGGTAGTGTTCTCCAGGCTCCAGCCATTCGCCAAACCCAAATCCCACCATCGAATTGCCACAGAGTATAGTGTGAGCCATCACTCCAAATAACTCGTTTCCAACCATCCACCGCCCAGTGGCGTCGCTGTTTACGCCATCTCAGGCATCACTTAGCACTCACTACATAAATGTATGGCTTACGACGAGCTGCTCGACTACTGTATCCCACTCTTAACTCCGTGCGCACAGTCAGAGTGTTAGCTGCACTGCTGGTACCACTGTGGAACCCACGAGTGATTCCTTCGCTTATTTCAAGCGATTTTTTACAACCAACGTTAGCGGTGCTCCCCCAATAAAGGAAGTCTGTTTGGACTTGGTTTAGCAGTCGTTTGGGCTTCACAATCCCATCACCAGCAGTCGACTTCGGCAGCTTTAGAAGGGTTGAAACGTCCCTGATGCATTTGTTACTGAACTAACATCTAGTAATTAGTCGAAGTACGAAGCCATGCATACTTTCGATGTATAGTGTATTTTTGTGTATGCGCATAAAACGTGAAACATTTCCCCTCTCATTTCCGCTGCATGTTTTATGCAGGATCTTTTAGGAAATGGCAATACTTCTCTGCAGCTAAGTCATAGCGAAGAAATAAAAGAATGAGGGATGAGAACGGAAAAAAATGTCTATGCGCAGGCGTGTACTTTGATACATTTTCACCTTGACTTTCCGTCCTGTTAAAATAAGTTATTAACAGACGTTTCGCCGTGAGCTATCAGTTACTGTAGCTTCTAGATTAGCTGTATTTTTAACTAGTAATACGCTATATTCGGTCTCAAGATTTTACTGTTCTGGATACGTGTAACACATTTCGGAGAAAAACACCTTTTCCCGAGGACTAGATTGGAGATTTGGGCGGTACATTTACTTCGTTTTAAGAAATGGTGTTAACTGGAAATACCGGGTGATCAAAAAGTCGGTATAAATTTGAAAACTGAATAAATCACGGAATAATGAAGATAGAGAAGTACAAATTGACAGACATGCTTGGAATGACATGGGGTTTTATTAGAACCAAAAAAAATACAAAAGTTCAAAAAATGTCCGACAAATGGCGCTTCATCTGATCAGAATAGCAATAATTAGCGTAACAAAGTAAGACAAAGCAAAGATGATGATCTTTACAGGAAATGCTCAATATGTCCACCATCATTCCTCAACAGTAGCTGTAGTCGAGGAATAATGTTGTGAACAGCACTGTAAAGCATGTCCGGAGTTATGGTGAAGCATTGGCGTCGGATGTTGTCTTTCAGCATCCCTTGAGATGTCGATCGATCACGATACACTTGCGACTTCAGGTAACCCCAAAGCCAATAATCGCACGGACTGAGGTCTGGGGACCTGGGAGGCCAAGCATGACGAAAGTGGCGGCTGAGCACACGATCATCACCAAACGACGCGCAAGAGATCTTTCACGCGCCGTCTGTCGGACATTTTGTGAGCTTTGTTTTTTTTTTTTGTTCTAATAAAACCCATGTCATTCCAAGCATGTGTGTCAATTTTTACCTCTCTATCTACATTATTCCGTGGTTTACTAAGTTTTCAAATTTATACTGTCTTTTTGATCACCCGGTACATACAGCGCCCAAGAACGTCAATGTAGTACTTAGGAACGGAGTTAAAGGTCCAAAACATCTTGGAATTTACAGAAAAATAAAATATTGTGAGCGAAGACGGCGTATTATTAATAAAAATACCTTGTTTATGAAACAATTGCGGCGCGGGTCTCAAAAATCTAGGAAAACTAAGGAACGATAGTCGCACGGGTATTTGGACCCCGCTTATTCAGAGTATGAGACCGGTATTGTAAACATAGGCCGGGCAGCGGCCCGAGCGGAGCTCGAACGGGGTTCCGCTGCGACGCGAGCACGGCTCGTGGCCAGAGCGGGTCAAGGCCGGCCCCACGTGGCGCGCGCCTGACCGCTCACACGCCGCGAAAGTGGGTCGCGAGTCCGCAGCGTTCCCGACCTTGGCGAGCAGAGCTGCCGCAGACCCCTCCACTTTCACTGTGGGCCGCTCTGCCAGACCCGGGAGTCACTTCTCTAGTTTCTTGTATGTCTTGACTTAAGAGTCGACTAAACAGAGTGAACTAATAGAAAGAGAGAATGTGGGCAATTACCCGCCATTTTATCTGTTACCAGTGTGTCGTTTTTTTTAGAAAGGCAGTAGTGGCACATCTCAATACATACAGGGTGTTACAAAAAGGTACGGCCAAACTTTCGGGAAACATTCCTCACACACAAAGAAAGAAAAGATGTTATGTGGACATGTGTCCGGAAACACTTACTTTCCATGTTAGAGCTCATTTTATTGCTTCTCTTCAAATCACATTAATCATGGAACGGAAACACACAGCAACAGAACGTACCAGCGTGACTTTGAAAACTTTGTTACAGGAAACGTTCAAAATGTCCTCCGTTAGGAAGGATACATGCATCCACCCTCCGTTGCATGGAATCCCTGATGCGCCGATGCAGCCCTGGAGAATGGCGTATTGTATCACAGCCGTCCACAATACGAGCACGAAGAGTCTCTACATTTGGTACCGGGGTTGCGTAGACAAGAGCTTTCAAATGCCCCCATAAATGAAAGTGAAGAGGCTGGAGGTCAGGAGAGCGTGGAGGCCATGGAATTGGTCCGCCTCTATCAATCGGTCACCGAATCTGTTGTTGAGAAGCGTACAACCACTTCGACTGAAATGTGCAGGAGCTCCATCGTGCATGAACCACATGTTGTGTCGTACTTGTAAAGACACATGTTCCAGCAGCACAGGTAGAGTATCCCGTATGAAACCATTGAGTGTAGGTGGAATAACATACTGACGAAACTAAAATGAGTTCTAACATGGAAATTAAGCGTTTCCGGACACATGTCCACATAACATCTTTTCTTTATTTGTGTGTGAGGAATGTTTCCTGAAAGTTTGGCCGTACCTTTTTGTAACACCCTGTATAACTTGTTGTTAGACTCACAGTTTGGCTCCAGGAAACTGTTGGCCACAGAAAAAGCTTGAAGACTGTAGATACATTTATTTTAACGAAAGGATGCGATTTTGTGCAACATGCGGTCCTTTTGGATAAGTTGGAACATTGTGGGATTAGCGAAGAACCTCAGAAATATTTCCCTTCAAACTTGGAAAAAATGAAGCAGAAGTTAGCCATCCAGTGTCATCAGATTGGGAAGAGTACACTGAGAAAGCTCAAAGAAGGGCAGCACGTTTTGTATTATCGAGGAAAAGGGGTGAGAGTGTCACTGGCGTGATACAGGATTGGGGGTGGACATCATTAAAATAAAGGCATTTCTCTTTGTGACAGGATCTTCTCACAAAAATTCAGTCGCCAACTTTCTCCTCCTCAATATTTTGTTGATGCTGACCTACATAGGGAGAAACAATCATCATAATAAAATAGGGAAATCAGAGCTCGTAGGGAAAGATATAGGTGTTAGTTTTTTTCTGGGCACTGTCAGAGAGCGGAATAATAGAGAATTATTCTGAAGGTGGTTCCATGTTCTGTCTGCCAGGCACTTACGCGTGATTTGCATAGTATCCATATAGGTGTAGATGTAGCTGTAGAGGTAGAATCTAATGGGGTCTTTTAAAGTGAGAATTCCACAGGGATTCGTTCTGGATTCACAAATTTTCTTCACTGCCTGACAAAAGAAGTGAAGCACCCAGATGTCAAAGTAATTTAGCACATGTTCACACCATCAGCATGTATGTGAACAATCAGAATTACAATGGTCCATGACAGGTAGAATACATGCAAGAGGGCATTAGTATTGTTGATTTTTAGTGTTGTTATCCGTTGTGGTAGGGTAAATAAGGAGGCATGGACTGTGTCAGAGGGTAAGTGATTACTGCGAAGGACACGGAGTTGCTGCATACTCACAGAAAGCAGCATTATCAGCGGTAGACAGTGTTCGAAAGGGGCCACATTCTGGGTCTCCATTTGGCCAGCAGGTCGAATCGTGCAGTGTGGCGATTTGTGGGGCATTCGGTTGCACCCGATGTCGGATTGCATGGGAACGAAAGAGCTGTGATACTGTTGCCAACATTGCAATCGACCACGCCAGACCGTAACAAGGGAGGTTCGCTGTACTGTGCGCTGAACAGATTGTAGTACTTTCACGTTTTCAATTGTTGTCTGAGAGCAAGTAACATATTCCCTACAACATTATTTATCGTCCTGCACCATTGATCGGAGACTAACAGTAGCCAGGAGACGGAATTACCATATCGTGCACAGGCAGCCATTAACACCACACCACAATACAGATGGCTGTGTTTAGACTGGTGCTATGATTAGGAAGCATGGGCTGGTGATGAATGGCATCACATTTTGGCACTATTCCATATGACTGTCTTCAGAGAGGGTGGTGGTGACCTCAGGAGAGGTACGACTCTTCCCCAACGTCTTTCCTTGGTGAGGAGCAGTGGTGTTAACTCCTGGCGTTATGTTGGGGGGGAGGGGGGGGGAGGGGTGTGTGGCATCAGGTATGACTGCAGGTCACGGCTGGTAGTAATTGTGGAAAGCGGAATGTCAGTACCTTACTGATAACCTGTGTTCTCATGTATCATGGCGCATTTTTTAACAGTGCATTGCTCATGTACTCATGGCATGTGCCTCTGTGAACAAACATTGTGTTGTTGTGGTGCTTCTGTGGCCAGCAGTACACCAGATCTGTCCCCAATAGTGCAAGTGTAGGTCTAGCTTGACTTGGACATCAATTCCGTCTCGATGCCAATATCCAAGATATCAAAGGTGAATTACAAGAGAGCATGCAATGACTTGGACACAGGTCCCAACCAGATCAGTGTATGAATACAGGCCAAAGGAGGAACAACATTGTACTGCCAAGTTCTTTGTCAGTTTGACTCGATTTTGTAAACACTGCAATAACATTGCAAACCTTCTCAACCTGTAAAGTTACATTTTGTTTCCTCCTCTGTTTGTGGATGCTTCACTTATTATTGTCAGGCAGTGGTTATCAGTGATCTGTCACTAAACATGAATGATGATTTAAAAAATTCTTCTTGCAGATGAAACTAACAGTATTGTGAAAAATGTGGAATGCAATTTAAATGCACATGACATTTGACTTATTGTGGGGTAAATAAACTTGACTTTTGGAAAAAATGAGAGTAGCTATTTCTTTATAAACTATTGACATAACATATTTTAATTAACATTTAATGTTTCTACGTCTTATTCATGCAACGAAACTAAAGGGAAGAATGAACTTGCATCTTCATTGTCATTTCTTCACATCTCTGGGCAATTTGGAAACTGCAGCCTGCATCTCTTTCATCATATTCATTTGCGATGTATATTTCGTGTTGACTGCGGCCTATACTTAACAACAATAAGATGTTGAAAAGGTATCGAAACTTGTAGAACCTTGTTACCTAATTGTGGATTCTCCTGCATCACCAAGCTCCGTACCTCAAACAGTGATGAGGAAATGAACTTAGATTTCAGTGTGGAGTCTGACGAAATATCAGTGAACTTCTCAAGTTCTTCAGTGGTAAATACTGATGGATGTTGTGTACGGAAAGGATCTTTAGTGCAGTCGTATTGATCGCTGCTTCTGGAAATTCAGAAGATAATCAGAGTTCAGTTAGATCCACAAACACAGACTTCAGTTATTTGCTCGATTGAAATATATTTTCTTCTAAACCAATTTGAAGAGCGAGAGAAATGTAATGTATGTGTTAACCATCCAAAATTTTTCTGCCATAGTACTAGACTGCAATCTACCTCACTGTCATAGCAACAACAGTTACGTACCAAAATGCTAGATATCACTCTTGATACACACATTGCTCCTTTATTCAGACAACAAATAGCTATTATTTTTATGAAACAACCACAGTGTGCCTAGTGTAAGGCTGTGATACTCCTGGGAACCACAGTGCACGGTTTGGAAACCCCTACCCTACGGAATTGTATTCTGGGACAACTCTGTGCACTTACAAAGTATATTCTTACGCTAGGAAATGACAGTCAGGTAGATATGCCATGCCGGTTCGTGAACTTGATGTAGGTGATTGTTGAGGTGTCTCGGACTTCTAACCCTGCCATTCCTGTACGTATACTCTATCATAGGATTTGTTGTTGACAATATTGACTTATTCAGAAGAAACTACAACAGTCATTCAGCGAGCAGTTGATAGAAAAACAATTTACACTTGGATTACACTTCCTTAAGCATTGTATGGGAAGATGTGTTCTATTCAGAAGGTTAAATTTTCGGTAGGCTTCCAGAATAACTGCAAAAAAAGTGGTAAACCCCAAGCCTTCAAATCTAAGTTGAAATGTTTCCTTGTGGCTCACTCCTACTCTGTACAGGAGCTCCTCATGGTTGTTGAGGATTTTTTTTCTGTAATGTGTTATTTTTTTGTATACTTCCTGTGTATTTTTGGTATTTTATTGATTCTTCAATTTATTTTGTTTATATATTTTATAACTGACATTCTGTAAACTATGTGCTAACTCATTGAATGAAGTAGTACCTCTGGCTCATGATTTCACAGAACCTGGAAAGCAAATAAGTGGAAATACAGATAATGATACATGGAAAAATAAATAAATCACTGTTGCACTCATCTAACAAGTAGGGTGTAGTCTGTTTTAATCATGCTTTAAAATGAACTCTACATCTCAAAAAACAGTCTGATAAAAGGAGGATACTCCATAGTCTCTTATGGAGTGAAAGTTTGGCAAAGAACACATTGTAGACCTTCATTAACAGCAGCTGGTGCTGGAGAGTACTTCCGACGTGGAAATATTGCTCACAAGAGTGGAATAGTAAACCTGTATGCTCACCTGAAGGCATACCTTGTGTGAGTCACCAGACAAATATTAAGAATTGCAAGTGACACTGTTGATGGTGATTAAATCAACTGACAGCTCAATTTTGGTGCTATTAGTGTGGTGTTCCCTATCTGCTGACAAACTGGGTTTCACTTTGTCGTTTCATTTCACTCCCATACCCAAAGTAATATTACACATCACACATACTCGTTAGATAATCACACAATACAGATAAAACATGCTGCAGGAGTAAAGACATTGATTGGATACTGATATGAGAGGGGCTGTTTTTAAATACCAGCTGATTGTTCAGCTTTCAGTTTTTCATAAGTTCTTTATAAAAATAATATCCATAGTTATCATTCAATGATGTCAGACTCATTGCTCTGAATTACTTTCAAGAAGAGATGCTGAATTTAGAAAAAGTGATGGCCTTTCTCTTCTGTTCCAACTGTCCCCTCTCTCTCACTTCGTGCTTGTTAGTGCAGTTTGCAGCAATGAAACAAATATAACAAGAAGTTGTTTTTTTGTTGCAGCCTCAACAAGATGCACGTCATGGATGAGGAGTGCAAGCTGGAGACAGCTGCAGGAGCAGTCATCTCGGAGAATGCAGCAGCCTCAGCTGCATCTGATGAAGCTATTGACCTCGTAATTGGAGCAGACAAAAAGGCTTCGATTGTCAATAGCGCTGTTGCCTCTCCTACTGCAAGGATAACTATTGACACCAAGACTGCTAAAAACAGCAACAGTGTGCCCACCATTGCCAGAAACACCACAGCTCTTACCAACTCTATCACGAACGCCACTACCACCAGCACCAGCACTGCCACCGCTGCTGCCGCGACCACTGCCAGCAGTGGCATCGCTGCCTCCATCTCGGCCGCCATCAATAACTGCAGCAGCAACAGCAGTTCAGGTAAGGGGCAGTAACTTATTCTTTTTTCCGAGTCATGTAACAAGTTCATTAGTATTATGTTTTTGCCACTTTGCCTTTACAGCAATAACATTTTGTAGTATGACACAAAATTTGATGCATTATAATTGTCATTTATTTCCAGTTTACTCATCCATAACTCTCCCTTCCTCCTCTTCACTTTTTCAGCCCCCTTTCACTTAAATTAGCCCTTCTGCGCAGTCAGTCAGATGACAGTGTAGTTAGAGTAGTGGGCTGGGGATTTCGGGCAGTGGGTTGCCAATTTTCAAATGGTCATACAGATTCACGCTTTTTGAAGATTTCTCGTAGTGGATGCCAGGATGATTCCTTTGAAAAATGCATGACTAATTCTCTTACCAGCTTGATTTTTACTCCACATCTAAAGACATTGTTAGTGACAGGATGTTAAATCCCTAATCTTCATTCCCATTATCCACTCTAAAATAAGTTAGTAGTTGCCACTGCCCAGAAGACCACAAACATTGTTTCTAACATTTATTTTATGATCAACACAATGGAGACATTTCAACAAATAAGATAAAAATCCAGTGATGGCTACAGCTTTACCTGACAGAATAGTTGGAAACTGTGCTGTAGAAAATTATAGCAGTTTTTTTATTCTGTACCCGATTGTAGATGCTTGCCTTTGGTCCATAGCTGTATAATCCATATAACACATTTTGTAAGATAAGAAGCTCCATCCAACAGATACAGTTTGTCTTTCAACTTCAGTCTCAGACCAATTTCGGAAATTTGTATTGTTGTTATGAAAGCATGTGTGATTCGTCAGAATGACTTCACATCACCTATAAGAGCCAACACAAAACCCACTCGATGCTATGATTGAAATGATCACTGACCACAGGATGGAGTGGGTTTTGTCAAGAATCTATAGCAGTTGTACTTACATGTATCATTAAGTTGTACTACTTGCTCATACAGCATCAATAATGGAAATATGAATTTCCAAAACTACTGTGCAAATGATATTCAAGGAAAATTTGTAGCCATTTGGTGATTATGCTGTGCCCTATAAAATATATTATTTCACATACATTTCTTTTTAGGTTTTAGGATTCGTATTGTTCTATTCTAAATAAATCTCTTTAACTTTTTAGCATTTTTTTCCATAAGTTTTAATTAACACAGCATTTACACATAACATACTGTAGTCATCACTAATATATTCTCCTTCACTATGTGCAACAGTCTGCCAATGTTGGGATAACTTTTTGTTCCCGCGACATTAGAAATCGGACATCGCACCATGTTAGAAGCGTAATATCATGTGGAAGTTCATTGAAGGGTATTGGTTAGAGAGTGGAAGAGGTGAAAATCTGAGTGCTCAATATCAGGTCAATAAGGTGGATGTCCCAAATGACTTTCCAATCAAACTTATGTATAGTGTTTCTTGTCAATGTAGCAGAATGTGGGCAGGTGTTACTGTAGCGTAGATCCACTTCGTGCAGTCTTCATGGTCATTGTCCTTGGATTGCGTCTCCGAGATGTCACAGATTTTGACAATAAATGTCAGTAGTGGTGGTTACATCTTGGGGGAAACAGTCTGTAGTACAACAAACCATCGCTGTTCCACAGTGATGTGGATTGTTGTTGTTGTTGTTGTTGTTGTTGTTGTTGTGGTCTTCAGTCCTGAGACTGGTTTGATGCAGCTCTCCATGCTACTCTATCCTGTGCAAACTTCTTCATCTCCCAGTACCTACTGCAACCTACATCCTTCTGAATCTGCTTAGTGTATTCATCTCTTGGTCTCCCTCTACGATTTTTACCCTCCACGCTGCCCTCCAATACTAAATTGGTGATCCCTTGATGCCTCAGAACATGTCCTACCAACCGATCCCTTCTTCTGGTCAAGTTGTGCCACAAACTTCTCTTCTTCCCAATCCTATTCAATACTTCCTCATTAGTTATGTGATCTACCCATCTAATCTTCAGCATTCTTCTGTAGCACCACATTTCGAAAGCTTCTATTCTCTTCTTGTCCAAACTATTTATCGTCCATGTTTCACTTCCATACATGGCTACACTCTATACAAATACTTTCAGGAAGACTTCCTGACACTTAAATCTATACTCGATGTTAACAAATTTCTCTTCTTCAGAAACGCTTTCCTTGCCATTGCCAGTCTACATTTTATATCCTCTCTACTTCGACCATCATCAGTTATTTTGCTCCCCAAATAGCAAAACTCCTTTACTACTTTAAGTGTCTCATTTCCTAATCTAATTCCCTCAGCATCACCCGACTTAATTCGACTACATTCCATTATCCTCGTTTTGTTTTTGTTGATGTTCATCTTATATCCTCCTTTCAAGACACTGTCCAAGCCATTCAACTGCTCTTCCAAGTCCTTTGCTGTCTCTGACAAAATTACAATGTCATCGGCGAACCTCAAATTTTTAATTTCTTCTCCATGGATTTTAATACCTACTCCGAATTTTCTTTTGTTTCCTTTACTGCTTGCTCAATATACAGATTGAACAACATCGGGGAGAGGCTACAACCCTGTCTTACTCCCTTCCCAACCATTGCTTCCCTTTCATGTCCCTCAACTCTTACAACTGCCATCTGGTTTCTGTACAAATTGTAAATAGCCTTTCGCTCCCTGTATTTTACCCCTGCCAGCTTCAGAATTTGAAAGAGAGTATTCCAGCTAACATTGTCAAAAACTTTCTCTAAGTCTACAAATGCTAGAAACGTAGGTTTGCCTTTTCTTAATATTTCTTCTAAGATAAGTCGTAAGGTTATTATTGCCTCACATGTTCCAACATTTCTACGGAATCCAAACTGATCTTCCCCGAGGTCCGCTTCTACCAGTTTTTCCATTCGTCTGTAAAGAATTCGCGTTAGTATTTTGCAACTGTGACTTATTAAACTGATAGTTAGGTAATTTTCACATCTGTCAACACCTGCCTTCTTTGGGATTGGAATTATTATATTCTTCTTGAAGTCTGAGGGTATTTCGCCTGTTTCATACATCTTGCTCACCAGATGGTGGAGTTTTGTCAGGACTGGCTCTCCCAGGGCCATCAGTAGTTCCAATGGAATGTTGTCTACTCCGGGGGCCTTCTTTCGACTCAGGTCTTTCAGTGCTCTGTCAAACTCTTCGCGCAGTATCATATCTCCCATTTCATCTTCATCTACATCCTCTTCCATTTCCATAATATTGTCCTCAAGTACATCACCCTTGTATAAATCCTCTATATACTCCTTCCACCTTTCTGCTTGCCCTTCTTTGCTTAGAACTGGGTTTCCATCTGAGCTCTTGGTATTCATACAAGTGGTTCTCTTATCTCCAAAGGTCTCTTTAATTTTCCTGTAGGCAGTATCTATCTTACCCCTAGTGAGATAAGCCTCTACATCCTTACATTTGTCCTCTAGCCATGTTGTGGATTAATGCATTTAAATGACCTTCATCAAACCTTGAAGGTCTCTCTCAATGTGGACAGTCACTAATATCAAAATAACCCTTCTTAAAAGAAGAAAACCATTTTCTTGCCATGCTTTGTTAAATGGCATAATACCCATACATAGTGCAAATATTCCTGGCTGCCTCTGCTGCTGTCACCCCTGTATTGAAGTCAAATAAAGAATATGTTGGAAATGTTCAGATTTCTCCACTTGTCACTCCATTTTCTAGCATCCACAACTCCACACACTATCTCCAAATGACTAAATGACAATATGTAAAATCAAATATCAACAGTGAATTACAAATAAACAATGACAGTCGTTAAATAGACCCGTAACACCCAGACTATCAACTTGCAAAACAGAAACACTACAAACTTATACACTGACATTATATTTTGTGACACTTGCTGTATTTTGACTCTCACATTATATTTGTATTTTCTTAGTTCTGAGGGTGAAGATATGACTTCCCTGCAGTTGCTTAGTACATCACCCACTAGCAATTTTGTGTGTTCCTAGTATGTGTCCTTTCATTGAAGAACTTGACCAAGATGTTCTCTCCTCCCATAAAACTTCATCTTTTAGTTCTCCTTTAAGGAATATTTTATTGATTGATTGATTTATTTATTAATCCAGGAAACAATTTTCATTGTGTAGGATTTATGATTTCAAACATAGACAAATTAACAGCTTAAAATTAATTTCATATGCAGTAATTGACAATTAGTTTTCTTTTGATTTATAATGACATGTTCTTAGTTTTACATAATTATTATTTCTATATACGTTATAAAACAGAACTTCTTAAATTCAGTAATCCTTTTTAATTCAGGGACTTCATACTGAAGAAAAAAAAAAAAACCTTTTATTTTGTATGGTAATGGTAGTGCACATAACATGCTGTGCCCTCACTCCCCCCCCTCCCCCCACTCACTCAGAGTTTCAGAGTTTGTGCTGTTGGTCAAATTGCTTCTTCTTTATTGAAGAAATATCAGTGAAGTTTGACAGTAGTCTGATAGTACAGTAGATTTTTTTTCATCAAATCTTGTGCTAAATAAGAGACCACTATGAGCATTTTAGGTGGAAATAGGAGGTATGCATCCTTTTACTGCTTCAATGATTAGACATTGCCCAGGCAGTAGTAGAATATTTCATTGTTGTCACCAGTACCAGGAGACAGGATTCATCATTTTGTCATCATAGAACAATTAGTAAGAGGGAAATTTGCGGTTTCTGTCCATAAATTAAAAAAACATCCCACTACCTCTTCTTCCTCTTCTTGGTTTTGTGACAAGGTTTGGAATTCTGCATGTCGTGACTCGACACCTTATCGTTACTCATTAAATCATATTGTAATAGCTCATGGGCATTGTTCAGGAGACTGACTTAATATTGGAGACAGAACAATTTTCCCCTCTAGGGGGTATTAACCCTTCCCTTCAGATTTTGTAAGGACTGATCTTGCTTCAGTAGTTATGTGTGTCATTAGCCTCCCTGGTTGTAAGAGAAAGATCTTAAAGTAAATGATTATTTGTAATCTTTCTTGGTTCTAGAAACCCAAGATCAGTTTGTTTATATTTTCTACAAAATGTCATAATTATTTCTTTGTTTCAGAAAACACTGCAAAACCTGTGGAATTAAAGCAAGAGCTTAAGGAGGAACTAGATGATGAAAATGCAGGCATGGAGAAAATTGTTGAGACAGTATCCGTCAAGCAGCCTGAAAGTCCAGCAGCATCTCGCAAGAGACCTAGTAGTGATAGTGACAGCAGCGACCGTAAGAAACCTCGGATACCAGAGGTGAGTCGTTGCACTGGTATTCAGCTATTAATGCAGGGCTACTCTAAATGGTTCATTTATTGTCAGAGTTATATCTTTCCCAAAGTTTTAAAAGTACAAATATGATTTCTGCAAGAATAGAACTGCAAACTTGTGAATTTTGCACTGTGGCCACCAGTCAATGTTAAGAGTGTAGTGCCTTGACAAAATGACGACAAAGCTATATGGTCTGTTTTCTTATGTGAGAAAACTGTGACGGGTTCCGCTTACTTTGATAGGTTGCAGTTGTGGTTGTTTCCACAACTGACTGCTAATTCCAAAAATTACATCTTCCAACAAGAAGGGGCACTACCACATAGGTGCACTGATGCTCATTGCTACCTAAATGATCTTCTTTTGCACGACTGGTTTGGGTATAATGGTGAAGATGATGTGAAACTGTTCACTTGACCCCTCAGGTCACCTTACCTAAAGCTTTGTCACTTCCTCCCTTAGCAGTACATTATAGATGGTTGTTACACAACCCCACTGCCAAGATTATTGGAACAGCTAAGAGTATGCATCAGTGCTGCTGTGAGGACCATTAACAGGATGCTGCTACGTAAGGTATGGAATGAACTTGACTACTGTTTGGATCTGTGTTGGTGGCCAGAGAGAGGCTTGTAGAAGCTTTGCTAAGGCTGATTGCAGACTTGATGAGTTTACAGTGCCATTTGTGGATCAGTCATATTTACGAATGTAATATTTGGGAAAATGTATGGATCGTTTATAGCAGCCCTGCACAACCCTTGAGAAATACTGTTACAATGTTAATTTGAGCTACTTAGGCTGTTAGATATGAGAGACCAGTTGTCTTGAGTGTCCATTAAGATTTGTAACAGTCATTAAACGAAAGTTAAAATTGTTAACAGTAGGTGGTAGTAGCTACAAGATAAAGAAAAAACAATTAAAAAAAACACATAAAAAAAGGTTTGCATCACCTCTATTCTGAGTGTTCCGGAACCTGTACAGAAAATTGGAATAGAGATCAACACAAACATTATTTCTGCCCCTTTTTATTGCTCATGAAAAGCACACATTGCACATTGTACCACCATACAGTGAGACCTTCAGAGTGGTGGTCCAGATTGCTGTACACACTGGTAACTCTAATACCCAGTGGCATGTACTCTTCTGTTGATGCATGCCTGTATTATTCTTGGCATACTATCCACAAGTTCATCAAGGCACTGTTGGTCCAGATTGTCCCACTCCTCAATGGCGATTCGGCGTAGATCCCTCAGATTGGCTGGTGGGTCACGTCGTCCATAAACAGCCCTTTTCAATCTATCCCAGGCATGTTTGATAGGGTTCATATCTGGAGAACATGCTGGCCACTCTAGTTGAGCTATTTTGTTATCCTGAAGGAAGTCATTCATAAGATGTGCGCGAATTGTCATCCACGAAGACGAATGCCTCACCAATATGCTGTGATGTGGTTGCACTATCAGTGGGAGGATGACATTCACGTATCGTACAGCTGTTACGGCGCCCTCCATGATCACCAGCGGCGTATGTCCGCCCCACATAAAGCCACCCCTAAACAGCAGGGAACTTCCACTTTGGCTGGCTGCTGTGGCCGAGCGGTTCTAGGCGCTTCAGTCCAGAACTGCGCTGCTGCTGCGGTCGCAGGTTCGAATCCTGCCTCAGGCATGGATGTGTGTGTTCTGTCCTTAGGTTAGTTAGGTGTTGGTAGTTCTAAGTCTAGGGGACTGGTGACCTCAGATGTTAAGTCCCATAGTGCTTAGAGCCATTTGAACCTCCACCTTGCTGCGCTTAATGGACAGTGTGTCTAAGGCATTCAGCCTGACCAGGTTGCCTCCAAACACATCTCCGGTGATTGTCTGGTTGAAGGCATATGTGACACTCATCGGTGAAGAGAACATGATGCCAATCCTGGGCAGTCCATACGGCATGTTGTTGGGCCCATCTGTACTGTGCTGCATGGTGTTGTTGTTGCAAAGACGGACCTTGCCGTGGATGTCAGGAGTGAAATTGTTCATCAAGCAGCCTATTGCACCCGGTTTGAGTCATAACGTGATGTCTTGTGACTGCACGAAAAGCATTATTGAACATGTGGCGTTGCTGTCAGAGTTCCTCTGAGCCATAACCCGTAGGTAGCAGTCATCCATTGCAGTAGTAGCCCTTCAGCAGCTTCGAGGCATGTCATCGACAGTTCCTATCTCTCTGTATCTCCTCCATGTCCAAACAACACTGCTTTGGTTCACCCTGAGACACCTGGACACTTCCCACGTTGAGAGCTCTTCCTGGCACAAAGTAACAATGCGGATGCGATCGAACTGCGGTATTGACTGACTAGGTATAGTTGAACTACATACAATACGAGCCATGTACCTCCTTCCTGGTAGAATGACTGGAAATGATTGGCTGTCGGACCCCCTCCATCTAATAGACGCTGCTCATGCATGGTTGTTTACATCTTTCGGCGAGTTTAGTGGCATCTCTGAACAGTCAAAGGGACAAAGTCTGTGATACAATATCCACAGTCAACGTCTATCATCCTGATGCAAACCTTTTTTTGGTGTGTGTGTATTTCAACTCTCTACCAAATGTGTATTACATTTATTTAATGGCAAGGAATTTAGAAAAATTTATTCATATTACCAGATGTGCAGGTGATTAAACTGCCTCTACCATTGTTGCTTTATACAACCCGCAATGTTACATTTCGCCTTCAAAACCACATTCGAGATTCTCGTATTCTCTCGCTTACCCTGTGCAGACTATTAGTCCTACAGAAAAAATGAACAGACCTTCTGGAAATTGAATGTAGTTAAAGCTTGTACTGGAATACATTTTTGCAGGAGGTCATTGTTCTAGAGTTATTCAAGAAACACGTACAAAGGTGACCTTGAAACACACTTATTCCTTGCATCAGGCTTTCTAGCATGATGATTGTGGCACTCTCCCCTACCACTGTACGAAAATTGTTCGGTAAATTTTCATAGACGTCAGTTTTACAGTTTGTATGTGGTTGACTAAGCTAGTGGCGCAATAAGGCTAGTCAGTGAAGACCAGAAAAGGTTGAATGAGGGAAATAATTTATGCAGTCACAAAATTTTTTACAGTGGTAGGAGGGAGTACCAAGAGCAACATTCTAGAAATTTCGACTGGTCAGTGCCAAGTGTGAGTGTGGGGCATGTGTTTGATGGTCACTTTTGTAAGTTTTTCTTTAATAACTCAAAAACTACAGCCTCTACCAAAAACGTAACCCAATACAAAATTTAACTATACTAAATTTCCTACAAAAAGTTTCTGTTCATTTTTTCTGTAGGACTAAAGTTTGCATGGTGTGTGCAAGAGAATATGAAAATCTCATGCATTGTGTTTGAAGGCATATATAACATTGCAGGTTGTATAAAGCAACAGTGGTAGTGGCAGCTGATTTATTGTGAATATTGAAAACTTGAGCTAAAATTAAGTTGTCTATCCTTTTTTATCCACTGCATTGTTTTTTTCTGCTACTATTTGGTGGTGGTGGTGATAATTGGAAACTGTGAAATATAGCTTTTTCTCTTATATTTTCTCATATTGTTGATGTGTCTTTCACATGGAAAATGCAGTGTATGATTCTTCTATGCATCTTTTATTTTTTAAGAAATTATGAAAAGGATGGACTGCTACTCACTGTAAAGACGAAACACTGCACTGCATGCAGGCGCAATGAAAAGATTGTTGCATACGAGCTGTTGGTGAAAGCCTTACACACATTCGCACAAGCAGGCACACTTCACCCACACATGAACGCTAGTGTGTGTGTGTGTGTGTGTGTGTGTGTGTGTTTTTCTTTCCTGAAAAATGCTTCGACTGAAAGCTCATACACAAGTTTTTTTTTTTTCTTTTTTTTTTTTTCTGTTTGCAGCTCAATGTGTCATCTTTAAAGTGAGTAGCAACTTAGCCTTTCCATAATATTGTTGATATTCCAACAAGCACTATTGTTCTTTTATTATTTAGGTTGAGGTGGAGGAGCTTGAAGAGGAGGAAGAGTGGGAACGAGAACGGTCATTAAGAGAGGCTGTGAGTGCAGTTGCTGGGGGCAGTGGTGGTGGAGGCCATGGTGGCAGCAATGAGGACATAGAACTGCGACAGCTTGCAGAGCGGTTGAGACGTGAGATTGGTGCTCTGGCGGCATTGGCACGTGCCAAGGAACATGAGTGGAACAGCATTTTACGTTTGAAGAAACTTAAAGAGGAATCACTTGTGAGGCTACAGCGCCGTAGGCAGGTAATGTTGTCACATTTTGTGGATGTGTGGTTTTCTTTCGCTGATTAATATTTTTATCTATATGTTGGGATTAATTTTTCTCTGTATGTTGACAACAGTTCTGAAATACCAGTGAAGTGATTACAGACTGTTGACAAATATCCTTTGGTGGGTGAGTTGTTAGAGATCAAAGTATTGGCACTATTTGGCTACTACCCTAAATGAGCAACATGATGCAGTTACCTTGGTGTACTAGTCTGTCTAAAATGAGAAAGTATTCCGGGTCAATGTAACCATGGTTTGAAGTGAACTCAGTTCAATTCAACAGGGTATTAGTTTTTCTCATGTTTTGGATATCATTTCAATCTCATCCCTCCTTATATTCCCATCTGTTAATTGTCACCTGTATTATTAAGGGACATTGTGATAGAACTGCATTTACCAGTTGCAGAGCACACTACCTTTGATACACCTGTTCTGCTTTGAAAGGCTGTTTTAAGAATGAATGTGTAATATGATGACATCAGTGAATGTTGTTTTCTTTATTTGTAGAGACACGTGTGAAACTTGTTTTTCTATCTCTCAGTTCTTCATTTATTGAGTATTTTATTGAATTTTGCTGAATGACAACAGAAAAAGATAATTTTGTTACTGATCAATAGGACTGACAAGAATCACAGTCTTGAGAAACAAATTTCTGTCATTCTGTAGAGGTCCTTCAGGAGATTGTGGACATGCAGTACTTGAAAGTTACTGTGATAATTTTGGCCATTAATTATTTCTATGGTTCCTGCCCACATTGCCAAAAAGTTACTCAAATTTACCAGCTTCTTATATGACGGTGTGAGAAACAATTGTTTGGTGTTTTCATTTATTTTCTCTATGATTTATATTGGTCCCCAATAGAAGAAAATGACTTTATTGAAAAGTTTATTTTTAAAAATCATGAGGCCTTAGTAATTGTGCTGATAGACATGTTTTTAAAATCTTGCTTTCAGTGAAATATCTTAAAAATTTTGCACTCGTGATCATGCAAGCGTGTGAAAATATTGAAGAATTTTGAAATTGTTTTGTGATTGCGTACAGGAGTCAGAACAGAATGGAGAACTGAGGATGAAATTTCATGTTAATTGTCTGCAAGGACTCATTGTTGCCACAGATTGTAAACAGAGACTTCTTTAAAAAAAACAGGCTTTGAGAGACTTCTTAAAAAAACAGGCTTTGAGGTCAGGAAATTTGTAAAAAATGTGTTTCTTTGAATATGTTGTGATTCCAAAAGATAACTGTATTGGAGTATATAAAAGTGCATTCATAGGTCCCCACAGTGTTTCACAAAAATGGAGCACCTGCATCTGCCAGTTACTACTAAAGACAAAATTCCACAGGACATCGATGGAAAAAATATGTGACCTTCTAAAATTTCTGTGCGTTATTTATTTGATAAAGCTGCATATGAAGTCTTTGCCCTTCAGACACACATTACAAACTAAGGAAATGAAGCATTTTAATGCTGCTCCTAAAGGAATACTTCAGTATGACTTCAGGATGTATACACCCTGGGACTACTGGGAAATTTGGGAAAAACCTGGGAATTTATTCATCTGGGAGGATTCTGGGAAAAATATGGGATTTTTTTAGAATTCCAGGAATATTTCATTGGCTTGGTTTTCAGGTAATTTTTTTAAATTAGCAGTAAAACATTAACAAGAGAGTAACACTAGAACAAAATTTTAGTTGAAAAGAAAATGCACCATTTACAACAGCAAAACACACACAAGCATCTGCCGAGAGCAAATTATGTCAAAGGGTAAGTAATACTTTGTAACAACAAACTACTTCCGAGGCGTCTTTCTCGTGGGTCTCGTTTCAGTGAGTGTTACATCACAGCTCTTTACATTTCCAACAGATCTAGGGAAAATACTGTGAATGGTGATTTGAGAAACATTGCTTTCAAAGTAAATTTTCTTTTACACAAGATGAGTTATGTTATGCTCGGTGCAACCCCCACCCCCCCCCCCCCCCCACCCCTCCCCTATCCACATATATACCCTGTACCTCCATAGAAAGAATTTTTGGGAGCACTTCAGTTTTTCATTTGGTCATCAGATGAAAGGTGGCACATGTGAGAAACTTGGAGGGTGAGCTCACAAGTGCATGTATCTGTGATTGTAGAAAGAGAAAGGTCCAAACTGAATTAGATATTCATGAAACGCATAGCAGTAAATTTTGCTGACTTCTTAAGAAAGTAAAAATATTGCTAGGGCTTCTGACAATGTTATCAAATTAGGTTTTAATTTCATGCAAGTTTGATCCTGCTGAGTATTCTTGTGCAGGAAACCTCAAGTCTTTTGCAGTGGATGATCTCTTGTGATTACGATTGGGTAATATATGGTGTTGAAATTAAGAAAACTAATTGTTCCATTTCACGTCAGCTGATTCAATCATTTGGAATATTACATGCATTTGACACCCATTCAATGTGAGTGAAGTAATACTTAACTGTTTCTGCTGCCTCCAAATATCATGAGAATAATTACTACTGATTTTTCAATAGTATTGTTTGCCACAGTCATCTGTATATTCAGATTTTGACATTTGCTATCATTAAGCAGCATATTGTTGCATGTAATGTTGGAAAATTTACATATAGGAGTTAGTTTTGGTCACTTTAGCAATACTTTAATATTTTGAGGGCACTTTTCTGTCTTTTACTTTCGAATTTAGGGGAAAAACACAGGATCCACCTTCCACAACTCTGTTTTCAAATGTTTAATTGCATATATGATTTTTATAGAACACTTGCTAATCAGATTGTTTCATTCTGAAGTTTACTTTTTTTCTCCCCAAAGGTGCTGATGATTGAAGCTGGAGTTAGTCCTGAGAACTGCGGTCCGGCGGCAGTGGATACTGACATGTCCAATCTGCCAGTGGACGAAAACATGATGCGCGGCACGTCTTCACCACCCAGTCGCTGCAGCTCTTCGGGTAGCCCACCAAGAACTGCTGGCAGGGGTAATAGTGGACGAGGTTCAAGACGAGCACAGAATCAACAGTCAGCAGCTACTGGCTCTGTTTCCAAAGGTGTGTTGAATAAAACATTTAGAAGGCTAGAAGATGGAGATATACAGGCTGTGAAGTTTCAGCTTGTAGCAATAATAGTGTCACATTATAGAGAGTAGGACTTTCATTCCTACATATGGCTTTCTTTAAAGTATAATCTGTTGTCTGGAAAGACATTTATACAGTTTACTTAAAGTATTCAAAAGTATTGGCTTTGTAACTAATAAGATTCATAGTTTCGACCAGTTATGTTTTCCTTCTCACTATCATATTAATTTTTGTCGGTAATAGAAATGGGTATTTAGCCCATAATGGAAAACAAAATGAAACAGCTTTGGAGAGGAAGCAGATAAAATTTCCTGAAATCTAGTGAAAGTGGAAAGGAGATAAAGATGGGTTAGAAAATGTGAAGAGAGAAAATTATTAAATGAAGAATGATACAGGGTGTTTCAAAAATGACCGGTATATTTGAAACGGCAATAAAAACTAAACGAGCGGCGATAGAAATACACCGTTTGCTGCAATATGCTTGGGACAACAGTACATTTTCAGGCGGACAAACTTTCGAAATTACAGTAGTTACAATTTTCAACAACAGATGGCGCTGCAAGTGATGTGAAAGATATAGAAGACAACGCAGTCTGTGGGTGCGCCATTCTGTACGTCGTCTTTCTGCTGTAAGCTTGTGCTGTTCACAACGTGCAAGTCTGCTGTAGACAACATGGTTTATTCCTTAGAACAGAGGATTTTTCTGGTGTTGGAATTCCACCGCCTAGAACACAGTGTTGTTGCAACAAGACGAAGTTTTCAACGGAGGTTTAATGTAACCAAAGGACCGAAAAGCGACACAATAAAGGATCTGTTTGAAAACTTTCAACGGACTGGGAACGTGACGGATGAACGTGCTGGAAAGGTAGGGCGACCGCGTACGGCAACCACAGAGGGCAACGCGCAGCTAGTGCAGCAGGTGATCCAACAGCGGCCTCGGGTTTCCGTTCGCCGTGTTGCAGCTGCGGTCCAAATGACGCCAACGTCCACGTATCGTCTCATGCGCCAGAGTTTACACCTCTATCCATACAAAATTCAAACGCGGCAACCCCTCAGCGCCGCTACCATTGCTGCACGAGAGACATTCGCTAACGATATAGTGCACAGGATTGATGACGGCGATATGCATGTGGGCAGCATTTGGTTTACTGATGAAGCTTATTTTTACCTGGACGGCTTCATCAATAAACAGGACTGGCGCATATGGGGAACCGAAAAGCCCCATGTTGCAGTCCCATCGTCCCTGCATCCTCAAAAAGTACTGGTCTGGGCCGCCATTTCTTCCAAAGGAATCATTGGCCCATTTTTCATATCCGAAACGATTACTGCATCACGCTATCTGGACATTCTTCTTGAATTTGTGGCGGTACAAACTGCCTTAGACGACACTGCGAACACCTCGTGGTTTATGCAAGATGGTGCCCGGCCACATCGCACAGCCGACGTCTTTAATTTCCTGAATGAATATTTTGATGATCGTGTAATTGCTTTGGGCTATCCGAAACATACAGGAGGCGGCGTGGATTGACCTCCCTATTCGCCAGACATGAACCCCTGTGACTTCTTTCTGTGGGGACACTTGAAAGACCAGGTGTACCGCCAGAATCCAGAAACAATTGAACAGCTGAAGCAGTACATCTCATCTGCATGTGAAGCCATTCCGCCAGACACGTTGTCAAAGGTTTCGGGTAATTTCATTCAGAGACTACGCCATATTATTGCTACGCATGGTGGATATGTGGAAAATATTGTACTATAGAGTTTCCCAGACCGCAGCGCCATCTGTTGTTGAAAATTGTAACTACTGTAATTTCGAAAGTTTGTCTGCCTGAAAATGTACTGTTGTCCCAAGCATATTGCAACAAACGGTGTATTTCTATCGCTGCTCATTTAGTTTTTATTGCCCTTTCAAATATACTGGTCATTTTTGAAACACCCTGTAACATAATAATGATAAATAGGGAAAAGGGAACCAAGAGAGATTGTATAGCAGTATAGGTTGAGGTTGAAAGCTAATGTGCTTTAGCATCCATCTGAAATGTGCTCACTATTGTAATGTTGTTATAATCTTCTGAATTTTGAAATGTGTGTTTTCACACATTGAAAGTAACAACTTAAAAACTTGAAACAATTGAGTCAGAAATACTGCATCCATCCTTTACCCATCTGAAGTTGTTCATTTCTTTGTATGTGGCCATAAAGATTAACTTTGCGTTTATGCACTGTACTGTAATTTTGTCTATTGTAGGTTATATGCTTATTGTTAAATTTTTGTGTAGATTCCATTTTCATTAGTAATGTGGGCCCAGTATATTGTGCAAGATTTTTTAATTCTTCATTCTGATTAATCAAGAAACGTTTTGCAGAGTGAATGAGACACTTAGATGCACTGGTTTGAAGACACTGTTGTACTGATGAATACTGGTATTTATCTGAAAGCCTGTTTTTAAATACTTCACATGGTTTGTAAATCGATTTCCATTTTTCTGCCTCTCCTTTTTGGCTTCAGTCCATTTGCCCAGATGCTAACACATTTTCTTGTCCTGTGTCTGACATTTGACTTGGTTATATTGGTCGCCATCTTTGGCTTGCTTTCTTTTTCTTCTCCTCCTCTTTCTTTTATCAAATCTATCTGTGAAATCCTGTTTGTGTGGGAACTTTCAGCACATTAATTGTTCTCTTACTATTTCAAAATCTTGTAACATTATAGCTGTGTTTTCATAGCACAAGATGCTGGAGTTAATGTGTGCTTGCTTTTTTGATTTAAATCACTGGGAATGTCCACAGTGGTTTAAGCTGGTACTGAAGTCATAGTTTCTTTACATGTACATGGTTTTTGTATATATTATTTTTCCCAATGTGTAGTGAAGTAAGATTGGTGAAGGTCCATCCTGCTGTCAGAGCCCTGTTTTGATTCCAATCAGTTTAGAGTAACATTTTCAAAATTTTATTTTGGACAGGGTGTTAGTCAAAGTTACCCTCACAAATTGTTACTGTTAATTGTTGTCCCCATTTCTGTATGCATGTTATGTAACACATGACACTTGATGGAACTGTGTATCTTTTTAAAATATACATAATTCAGTCCTCTGGCTTTTTTTCTACCACATATTTATTATGGTGTTATATAAAAATCTATTGCTTTTTCACAAGTAAGCTTCCATAATCCTGGTAAAGAGAGATAGACCTGAACATTTTGGTCAGTCAGTCCATATACCATTTTTGATTCTGACATTTACTTGCAGACTTTGCCCTTGAGATATAACAAGACAATCTATTTGGAGAACTCCTGTTTGGTGATTGCCATGTTCTTTGACTTGTGGCCAGATGATTAAAGTGCTTGAGTGTTAGAAAGTTATGATTATCACATAACTCAAAGAGCTATTGCACATGTCCATTGGAGCTTAATTCTGTATCTGTTCTTCTCTTCCAATACAACTATTATATTACAATCAAACAGTTGAATCTTCGCATGATGTTTTAAGGTCAGAATTTGTGTTTTTTTCCAGGTCCTTCTGATTTTCATCATTTGTTGGAGTGTAGGCATTAATTAATGTGTGTTTAGTTTTATGCAGTGTGTGGTTGGTAAACAGTTTGTCATTCATGGCTGTGTAGTGTGAAACTGACTCCTTTTGGGCTTTGCTCTTCAAAAGCAATATACATTTGATACTAAAATTTTACATTGGAAACAAAGTAACACATGACAGGTAAAACAAAGCAGATGTAAACAGCACTGGAAAAAAAGGGCATTCTTGGCAAAGAGAAGTCTGTTGGTCTACAACATTGGCCTTAATCTGAAGAAGTAGCCTCTGAGATTGTTAATAACTCAAATGCAAAATATTAACATGCCACAATAGTATTTATTAGTTTGTCATGAACTGGCGTTTGGCTTGTTAGGCCTTCATCACGTAACTTAATGCTGAATAGGTATTCCACACAATTTAAGTGAGAGTTTATAGCTGTACAAAAGAACGCTTTGCAACAGTATGTGGCATTCTATACATATTAGAGATACAAAACACAACATGGTGTAATACCTAGAGAGACACTGAACAAATAAATCTTATATTACAATATATTCAAATATTAAAACTATGTTGTGTATAATACAGAAATGTTGTGCAAGTGAGTACTGGCAAGGACAATCTGGTGAATGTGTTGAACAGACTGAATAAAGAAAGTGGAAGAAAGATATATGTGGAAAGTGGGTATGGAACAGTTATAACAAGCTTATTAGCTAATGGTGGGAGGAATAACAACAGGCTGCTACTTTAATAAAGGTGGGTAATGGACCTGTGTATGTTCATTAAGAACCAGATCAGGATGTATTAATAGCCAGAATTCCAAGTAATGCTACTTTTCTCCCTTTATTTCCTTTATGCAGAACATCACATTTCACACCATAAGAATTACTTTCATTCAGAGCATGTTCAACAAATGTGGAATCTTTCTTTCTCTGTCTCCAACTCATTTCATCAGGGTTGCCACAGGTTTGGGAAATAAGGGAAATCGTGGAATATCAGGGAATTTCACACACATCAGGGAAATTTGGAAAAAAAACCCTGGGAAAATCTCATTTTTGTCTCAGTAGATGAAATGGTTTGTTTACTGAGGTTTCTTGCATAGTTGGTGGCTGGGTGCAGTCGAGTATGTGTGCCACTTCCCTACTCCCTCATTACTACTGCTTTTCTCCCCTTCCTAGCACTCCCCTCAGCTTGCAGTCAGTGCTGTCACCACTTCTTGTCACTAGCCTAGCAGCTGCCGATGGGAGGCATGAGGAACGGCTTGTTTGGATCTGATTCTCGGAGACTGTAGATGCAGTGGCCTTGGACAGTGGTCATGTGTGCACGAATTGTGTCTTAAGTGAATGTGTGTGCACTCTCTTTTTCTGACAAAAGCTATAGCCGAAAATTTAGTGGAGAGAGAATGATTGTCTTTCCTACATGCCTGTCTGCTCAGCAATCACCTTTATGGTGAGTTGCTACCTATCCTCATTATTATTGATTCTCAGAGTATTTGAACAGGTTATCTGTTGCATGGATTGATCCCCATGGTATCATTTTATCGACATTATGTCTGTGGCTCGTGAGTAGCTGGCCACACAAGGGATTTCTGCAACAGACTAAAACAACAGACTGTTTCTGCAGGTATCTGTAATGGATTGGGCCTGCCGATCTGAAGCCATTCGGTTCCCATTAAGGAACAGATCATACCTGTCGGATCTAGTCTCACTGACCTGCCACAGGCCAGGCCAGGCCAGGCCAGGTCTGTCTGTGTGTGGTGCAATGCAGCAGATTTTCGTGGTAATTCTGTGGATCCAGGACTGCGGTGCTCCTCAGCAGGCCAGAGGCTTTGGGTGATGATAGAAAGAAGGATCCTTTATTGTATGATTATATGATAGTGGAACAAACACTGGTAGCAGTTACTTCTATAAAATATCTGGGACTATGCAAACGGAATGTTTTGAAGTGGAATGATCATATAAAATTAATTGTTGGTAAGGCGGGTACCAGGTTGAGATTCATTGGGAGAGTCCTTAGAAAATGTAGTCCATCAACAAAGGAGGTGGCTTACAAAACAGTCGTTCGACCTATACTTGAGTATTGCTCAACAGTGTGGGATCCGTACCAGGTCGGGTTGACAGAGGAGGTAGAGAAGATCCAAAGAAGAGCGGTGCATTTCGTCACAGGGTTATTTGGTAAGCGTGATAGCGTTACGGAGATGTTTAGCAAACTCAAGTGGCAGACTCTGCAAGAGAGGTGCTCTGCATCGCGGTGTAGCTTGCTGTCGAGGTTTCAAGAGGGTGCGTTTCTGGATGAGGTATCGAATATATTGCTTCCTCCTACTTATACCTCCCGAGGAGATCACGAATGTAAAATTAGAGAGATTCGAACGCACGCGGAGGCTTTCCGACAGTCGTTCTTCCCGCGAACCATACGCGACTGGAACAGGAAAGGGAGGTAATGACAGTGGCATGAAAAGTGCCCTCTGCCACACACTGTTGGGTGGCTTGCGGAGTATAAATGTAGATGTAGATGATTGATATCAAGAATTGCAACTGTCCCACCATACATATGTTGTACAGTGTGGCATTTTATAGACATGTTATTTGTTCTAGTACATTTGGCACTTCAAAAGCACTTTATATGTTAGAAAGTATGGATGACAAGAAGAAGAAAATTGAGTCAGTCACTGGCAGTTTGTACATTGTGTGCCCATACATTTCTCGAAAGGAAAATCAAGCAATACCTGTAAAATAATAGATATAATACAGTGGGTAATAACTGACAATAAAGAACATAGTAGACCAGCATTTTATTGGTGGTCAGCTACAGTGTTGGTTTATACAGTTATTCCCTGCCTCATACACTTCTTCCAAAAGGCTTACTTTTTCTGAGGTTATTTCTGAAATTAGTGAAAGTATTTTAAATCTGTCTTGCAACTCCAAGGAAATATGTATTTTTGTCACCAAATGTGTTTTGTATTATTGAAATAAAATAACATCAGTGGTCTTAATGAAACACATATACCATTTGGCTTGCTTTCTCCATCTAAAAACTGTTCATATCAAAAGATGTTGATGTTTGTACTAAAGATTTTTGCTCACATCAGGGAATACCATCTGCTTGTAAGTTTTTTAGATATTTCCTCATTTGCACTATTGTTTCTTTTACCGTAACTGCAAAAACAGATCGTCAGTGAACGTCGTAACTTACCATTGAGATGTCAAAACTTGTCAGAAAAAAAATCCTAAAACTTGAGTGGAAACCAGGGAAATATCAGTGAATTTCACATGGGGAAACTTGTGGCAACCCTGTTCATGCTCAGTCAGTCTAATAGTTATAGCCCTACCTGATTGACCTTCATACAATTTGCCACACAGATTGCAGGAAATTCTATGAATTCCACTCTGTTCTAAAGGGGAAATCTTATCTTTACTTTTGAACAGAAGGTTGGTAACAGTTGCAATGACCATTATCCCTACCCTCAGATTACCAAGCAGTCCAGTATTGGGCCACTGTCACATCTGGGTGCCTCACAAATCTGAATATTGCATGATTTGACCAGCTGGCCAATGGGGACCCACAGTTTGGCCTCTTTCAAACTCTACCAGGTGTTGATGACACTAGTCACACAAGTGTTACTAAACACCTGATACTGTTCATGCTTCTTATATATCCTATGAGATCGGGTATAGCACTAATGCACTTGGATGGCTGTTAAACCTGTTGCAGGGAATTGCAGCTCTAACAGTTTTCACACCTGCCGATGGCATATGTGTGTATAAAGTTATATTGACCATGTCTTCTGGACGCTTCACACTTTTTTTTTTTCAGGCAGTGTAGGTGAACTGACAAGGAATTCACCAATTCTCTTCAGAATCGGCAGGGAAAGGAACATATGCAAAGAACAAACCAGAAGTAATGATAGGTCATGTGTTAAGACACCAGGGAATAATTTTGATGATGCTAGAGGGAGCTGTAGAGTGTAAAAACTGTATGTAAAAACTGTACTAAAAGACAGAGATTGGAATATGTCCAACATATAATTGGGTGCAAATGCTACTTTGGGATGAAGAAGTTGGCACACTGCACTGAACCACTCGGAAGACCAATTTTTTGGGAGATGAGGGAGGGGAGAATCATTGCATTTAAAGTGAGTACAGTACACAGCAGTGCTAGTACTAGAGCTTTGTTTTCTTGAAGAGCTTCATTTATTTCATCTTACTGCCTTGTACTAACGAGTTAAAAGTTTTTAAGAAGCTTTTGAGATTCTTTAGGAATTCAAAATGCTTGGACTTTCATGAAATTGAATTCCTCAATATGTGCCGCTTGTGGTAATAATTTGTTTTAATTATGCCATACTGCTTGTAAAGCTAGATTTTTGGTTTGTAGTAATTGCTCACCCTTAATACAACCAGGATCATTAGAATTGGAAATAAATAAATAAATAAATAAATATTTCTGGAGTCTCTTGACTTGCCAACCCACCTTCTATGTCAGGGCTTGGAACTGTTAACAGTGCTACTGGGTTACTGAGTTAACCCATAAATACTGCACATATGTAAAAATCTTAATTTTTAGAATATCCTTGATCTTACTCACTCCTAGAAATTTTAGTGGTATTGATGTTCCTTGATGTTTAATTAATTGATTGGCCATTTATATTTTCATGTCTTTAATTTATCATGTTGTTATCATCATTTTGTTGAGTCTGTGGAAAAGTTGGTATGGCAGATAATTTTCTCATAAATAAGCAGAGTTAATAACTGATAACATTTATTCACTTTTGCGTGAGAAGCAGTAGGAAAGAGAACATACAGTGTAACTATGTCAAATGAAGCAATGGTTCTATTTTATAATCAGTGAACTTCGCACATTTGTGCCAAAGTTGGTCTGTGATGCTGCTGCCACATCAGCCCCTCTGGGTTTGAAAACGATTGCCCGGTATATTGAGGAACTTAAACTTGAACTTGACTTGTCCGCCAGTTCTCATAGAGATGGCTGACACAATTATGGGCTGCGCTTGCTCTGTGGGTGTCACTTTGGTGTCCTCTACTGGTGCAGGGTTTAGTGAGATTGCCTGCAGAAGTGTTAGCCTCCATGTTGAAGTGTGATGTCATAGGCTAAGTAAGGCAAGGACACTCGTAGACATACGTGGTTTGAGCCACTCTATTGAAACTGTCTCCTGTTCGCTGTTCTTAATTCTGAAATTGTGGCTTCCTCTGGAGACTGCCCTGTAGGGTCTATAGTACTGAAAAATGAGTAGGGGGTACAGTGCACCATCCCTGAGCCACATGTGGGTTGTCTTCTGTGCATCTTCATGCACAAACACCATCCAGTCTCCATGTCTGACAGGATTGATAGGCTGAATATTCTTCACTCTAGCTTTGAGCTGTTGCACAAACTGTGTACATAGCTCAGGAGCAACCAGCTATGGGGAAGCTGGAGTGATTAAGTCTTCTGGAACTCACAGCTGCTAGTCTTAGACTAATTGTGCAGGAGAGTGTGGTATTTCCTCCTTCCCTGTCATTCTCAATCCTAGCATGATCGGAGGCAGTAATTTGGACCACAATGAGGGGCCACACATTAGGGCATTTTTGAGCATGTGGTGGTTGCCTCTCACATTCTGTGATTCTGTTTAGTGTAATGCCAAACCTGCAGAACCATGAGTGCACTAATGCTATCTTGACTTTCTTGGCAGATATGTCGTGGGTTTGGATGACTTGCAGCCACCTGGTAAAATGACGAGTGATCGTGAGTAAATACAGTTGTCCTGAACAATATGGAAGCGGGCCTATTATGGCCACATGTATATGTGAAAATCTTACTGATTCTTATGGAAAGTGAGTGATCAGTGCAAACACATGCCTACTGATCTTATTACACTGATATATCAGGTATGTGCAATAAGATTTCACTCTGGGCCATACAGATTTGTCAGATAGAATCTTGGCTGTGACTGGGATTGCTGGTTTGGCTAGGTTGCACAGGTTGTTGAAAGCCTCACAGCGATATTGTTCTGGTATGTAGGGCCACTGCCTCCCCTTTGCTACATTGCGCAGAGTTCTGTCCTGCACACTCCAAACTGACAAATATCTGAGCCACAATGCTGTTTGCTGCTCCTATATGACAGTGTAAGAGTATGCCCACTTAATTTGGTGATTAAACCGGCACAGTTCTGGGATAGGAAATATGTGACAAGATTGTTTTCTCCTGTTGTGGGACCCATATCAGCTGTAAACTGTGCGATATACTTGATCTGAGTGGACTCTCTTGCTGAAAGATGGTGGTGGCTTGTGGTCCATAAAAATTATGAAGTATCACTCCTTGACAGAGTGCTGGAAATATTTCCCAGTTAAGTGAGTAGCAAGCAATTCTTGATCAATAGCAGTCCACTTTTGCTACTGATGTTTTAAGTTATTACAAAAGAACGTGAGTGGCTGCCACTTGCCATTCACCTTTTGTTAAAGAGCTGTGCTCACTACAGTTTGGCATTGCTTATTACAGATGTTTCCTTAGGTCATGGAAAGCTGCTACAGCCTCTGGACTCTAGAGTATATTATGATTTCTTGTAGTATTTTGAATAATGTCGTGGGGTGGTTTTGGGTGGCAAGTAGGTCAAGCGGGTGATGTCAATAATAATTCTACACTCCGAGGAATCTGCAGAGCCCCTTGTCAGTTGTTGGAAGGGGCATCTATTATACTGCTTAAATTTGCTTGGGTGGTGGTGACAGGTTCTACTGTGAGACGAAGTAGCCTTGGAATTTAACCTCGTGCTTTCCCAATTCATACTTATTTTTATTAATAATTATGTCATACTCTTGTAGGCAGTGAAAAGCTGCTGCAGGTGTTGGACATGCTGCTCTACTGAAGTGGAGAATACTAAAATTGGGGAGGCATTCTGACAAAAAGCTTGCTAATTGCTGGAGCCCCCTGATGTTAAGGTGAGGCTGTGTAACGCAATGCAGCAGTGTGATTATATGGCAAATGTGCCACACCACAGGTGCTGTGGCATTTTACTCATTCATTTTACTTTCGGTTTTGTTCAGTACGCAGTTGGACAAATCAAATAAAGTGGCATGATAGATGTATTATGCATTAGGATTAAATAAATGTTAATTAAGATGAAAAATATCTTGCTCATTTTATCAAGAAGCAGATGTTAATGAAGAACGTTTCAGATTTCTATAGTCATTTACTGGATGGAAATATAATCCACAGCTGCTTCCTCCTTGTGGGACATTCCTTCATTGTTCGCATCTTGATTCAGATACTGAATCCTTATAAATGTTCTCATTCTTTCATAAAGAGAAAAAAACTGTGTCATGAGTCTCAGGTTACTTTTGTTTCAAAATAGAGCACTGAGAATTTTTGACTGTATTTTGTTTGCATACTCTGTTTCCATGAAAAGCAGCAAATTCTTCTTCAGACTGCAAGACTTTTAGTCCATGCTGGCATTGGAGAGTAAAAATCACCACAAGATGTAGTTGATATCCAGTCTGCATTACTCTCTCCTACTTCACTTTTTGTTGCTGAACAACCTAGTGATTTATCAGTGTTTTGGCACTTAAATGTAATACAGCATGCAATGTATTTCTCTGCATCAAACAGCAGAGGGAGAAAGCACACACACACACACACACACACACACACACACACACACACACACACACACACACACACACACACACACACAAACGTTAACGAAAAGGATCTCTTCCCATTTCCTAAATGTTGTCAGTCCTTTTCCTACATCCCTCTTCCTTCCACTTTATAACGACTCTGTTGGAATTCATCCAGGCTCGCTTTATGAGGCTGCAGTCTCTTCTTACTTTTCCAACAAACTTTCTGTACAGTTATTCAAATGAAATAATTCCTCCTGGGATACTATGATGACTTCTATGATTGTCTTGTGTGTGGTGAAAGAGTACGTGGAGACTGTTTGCGCAGCAATCGACGAGATGGAGTAACTGTGGTGGAATAAGGGGAACCAGCTTGCATTTGCTGAGGTAGATGGAAATCGCCTTAAAAACCATCCACAGGCTAGCCGGCACACTGGACCTTGACATGAATCTGCTGGCCAGATTCGTGCCGAGGACTGGCATGCCTTCCCGCTTGGGAAGCAGCGCGTCAGACCGGGTGGGCTAGCCTTAATGATACTTTCAAGCAAACCACTAGCTGTAATTGTGTCAAAATCATAATATAGTGGTTGTTTCCACTGTTTTCATAACCCATGGATCAGGCAGACTTGAAGATTGGACTGTATGTGTGTGTTTTTTTGCCTATTTTTGACGAAGGCCTTTACTGGCCGAAAGCTTTATTTCTGACAGTGTTTTTGTTGTGCCTGTCTGCGACTCAGCATTTCCACTATATGGTGAGTAGTAACTTTCTTTTTCACAACATTTGTTTCATCAACTGTCAAAACTGCTTCTCTCTCTTGGGTAGTACAAGTATTTGACTTAGCCTTTAATAAACACAAGACATCTTCGAGAATATATGGTTTGCATGTAAATTCCTTTGTCCATTTCTGAAGTATTGCCCTGCCCAGCAAAGGCATTTTTCACTTTCGAGAATAAGCATATGTTTTTGCACTAAAAGTCTCTTAAAGTCGGTGCATGCGTTATGTCCTCTGAATTCCACTTTACCCTTGTGGTGGATTTTTGTATGTGTGGAAATTTCACCTACATTGTTTGTGACAGTGTCTACCTTTTTGCTGAGATTTACAATGGTAAGTCTGTTTGTACCACAATGAAGCTGCAGATGTTGGCTGGAAGTATACTTGTCACCCAGATTATCATCTGCGAAAATTGTTTGTAATTGCAACTCTGGTGACACTAACACTGTATGAGAGCTGCCCTTTGTGCAGCATAACTTTACTGTGACAAAGTTTCTTTTATTTCTTCTGTCACTTCTAAGACCATATGTAAAACCACTATATTAAATTTATCAATGTTATTGGATGCCCTATACTTTTGAAATAT
The DNA here is from genome assembly GCF_023864345.2 of Schistocerca serialis cubense. NCBI lineage: Eukaryota > Metazoa > Arthropoda > Insecta > Orthoptera > Acrididae > Schistocerca > Schistocerca serialis. The sequence continues at coordinate 943,198,753 of NC_064638.1, forward strand.
ACAGTCAGCTTGTTAGAACCAGAGCTATGGTTGGATTGGGCAGTGTGTGGGAAGCTTAACATTTCTGTGTACAGCATATATATTCACATCTTGTGAGTTTTCATCTTTTGTTTCTTTTGTTGCCAGCGAATTGATAGTTGTAGGTGGTCACCCAGTGTTGAGAAGTGAGTTCTGCTCCGGCTTGATCCCAGTTTCCAGTGTTTATCTCTGTCATCCATTGCGTGTGATAGTATATGTTTGCAATTTTTTTTTTTTTTTTTTTTTTTTTTTTTTTTTTTTTTTTTTTTTTTTTTTTTTGGGGGGGGGTCACCAATATAGAAAACGTGTTGTGTCAGATTAACTTCCTCACAGATAAATTAATTAATAAATGATAAATTTATTCACTCCTGCATGAAAACAATAGGCAAGAGAATAAACAACAATGTAACCATGCCAGCTGAAGCAACGATTTGATTTTATACTCTCATTCTTGTGGAGACATTCCGTGATGCCACCACAAGCACTTTCTTTGTAATCCCCTTTGCACTCTTTGTTTATCTTGCCCAAGAATTGTACCACATACATTTCTGTAAGAGATCATTCAAGGCATAGTACATGAGACTTCCTGTCTGCTTTGATAAATTTAATACAACACTAACTCTTCACTAGAAAGAATATCAGTAAGATTCATTTTACGGAAGAGATTTATTATGTAATCTTTCTCTCTTTTGTGTTGCAGGAAATCCATTAATGATGGTACCAGTTGTTTCATCAAGCCCAGTAAATGGGCAAAGTCCCCGCGAACGTAGAAATGCAACAAGCAGTAGTCGGCCACTGCTTCCAAAGCCAACAGGTTGCAATTCATCACCTCCACATGGCCAACAACAACAACAGCAGCAGCAGAACACTGTTATCGGAGAAGGCCGTAAGGGACCAATTCTGGATGTACGTTCAATTATTGCAGACTATCGCTCAAAGAATCCAGGTGATGTACCACGCCGAGGCAGACGCCTCCGTGGTGCAACATCACCAACACGTATGCAGGAAGCTGCTGGAATGCAGGTTGGTAGCTTCTGAATCAGCTTGATTATAACAAAACATTAAGGTAACATCATGGCTAAAGTAGGCCACACTGATGGTGTAAAGGCTTTTGAAAACTACAGGTACAGGCTCAGTGTTTGTAAGAAATTTTTTTCGCAGCATCCACTGGTGTGTGTGCTTGGCATGAGTGAAAAAATAAGTTCTGATGGTGTAGAAATGTCTTGTAACGTTACCAAAATATGACAAATACCCTGCTTCGCCTCTAGTCATGGCAAGGAAATTTTGTATTAGTTACCACTAATTCTGCGTTCCTCAATACTTGTTTCATAATGTCCAAATAAATTTTTCAAGCTCTTATAGAAAGGAGTTCTTTGTTTAATTACTCTTTTTTTCTGTCATACTATTTTACTCTACTTTTCACATTTATTTTATGGCTGTTTAGCTGAAATTTAGTGGAACTGGTGATTTTTTTTTTTTCAGCTCTGTCAGTACTGACTAAATGAGAAATAATTGTTTTTGTAACTTCACCTTCAAAGTATCTCTCAAGCATGAAGATTAATGCATGAGAATATTTCACTCATTATGTTTAGTATTTTCAATAAAAAATAATTTTGTTGTGCAGGCATTTCATAATTTCTCTGACTTGGATTTATGAATGAAAAATCAAAGGCGTAGAGCACCAAAATTTTCGTGTTGATATGTTTGGTAGAATTTTGCTTCTATATAACTTACTTGAAGTGAATATGCATGTTGTAGAGGGGAGCTGATCCAGTGACTTTATGTAACTTTGTTTAATTTGAGGTAGTTCATAACAGTTCCTGATTTGGGACAGTGTGCTTCAGTTACTTAGAATTTGGTAACATAGTCAGTGGTTTCTTGGTTGTGGCTTTACAGATCAGTGTGCTTTGTTCCCAACAGTCCTTTTCAATCTTAACATTCAAGACAAAAATCTGTATTCAGTCTGTGATGGTTGCTGACTGGATTTGTCCAGGATTTAAAGGAACTTATGTTGGCTATATTATTTGAAAAGTATTGCATGAAAAAAGTGTCAGCTGATAGGTAGTAGAAATGGAGCTCCATTGTGTATCGGAATCACTTGTATAACGGTTTTGCCTTGCGAAACAATTAAATTTTGTGTTGAACATTTGAGATTTAACCCTTTAACTGCTCTGGACGTGTTAACGTGCGTGCCTTTGTAACTGTCCCTGTGTGCTCTGAATGTGTTTACGCGCGCCACCTGTGTCTACACGTAGACACGTTCAGAGTACCAGGTAGAAGGACTGGTGGCACACGTAAACACGTTCAGAGCACACAGGGACAGGTACAAAGGCACGCGTGTTAACACGTCCAAGGCAGTTAAAGGGTTAATTGATTTCATTGCTTCCATAACAGTTCTATGACATCCATGGTCCATTTTTGTTTTAATATTCACAATACATATTACAGTATTTTATTAGGACCGACAAAGAATAGCTTAAAGCATTGTCTCTTTGTTCGCAATATGTAAATCACACTAATTACTTTTCCTACAGATGGCTGATAAGAATGATGATTTAGGAATGTTGTGGCACTCAGATTATCTGTTTAAGATGGGTCACGAATTAAGAATCCAGGGTTGATCATTTCTTTCTCATCCTCTGTGTTCACAGTTAATTTCCTGTGGCATTAACAATTTGTTCTAATGGATTGGGTTATTCGAAACAGTTGATGTTTTTACATTTCTGATAGGCTAGCCATAGTTTGATTCCACATGAGTAAAATCATTTGTAAATATTTCATATTTTCCCCTTCTTATTTTCCTTTCCTTTATAATTTCAATTTTATCAACTAATTAAAAGATTCCACCATGATTCAGTGTGTCACATAATATCCAATAAATTAACCATAGTTTAAAGCTAACATTAGCCATTAAAAAGAAATGGAACACATTTGCAGCTGCAGTCAACTCGTGTGAGTGGTTCAGGTGGTGTTCTTAGCATGGCCTCTATTGCTTTGGGTTCCGGTTCTCAAATGCGGCCAGGGCCTGCCGAAGTTGGAGATATTGCCTTCCCTCCTCAGGTATGCTTGGAGCTAATTAAATAAAACCAGCTATCAGCTTTTTCTTATGTACTTAATTTTAATATAGGAAATAAGGACAAAGATTACTTAACAGTACTCCCATACCAGCACATTTTTTTTTTAAATGGGAAAATAATTTCATGAGTGTAATACAAAATTGTGTGTTCGTTAATTGTATATGGCAGACAGACCACATTTACTCCATAAGAGTCTGGCAGTATTGCAATGTAATGTCTGCTGCAAGAACATTTGGGCTAGAGACCAGTAAAGTGTTACTACATTGCAGGTAATAGATGCATTTGATTCTCTTGATTGTTACGAAGTTTGAAAGTGAACAAGTCATTGAGTGAATAAATGTAAGAGTGTTTGAGGGAAAATGCTTGTCAAAGAATCGTGGGGCCAACAGAAAATTACTTATTGAATGTGCATGGGAATTCTGTTCTTTCACTTACATAATCCAGTGATGTTATTGAACCTTTCAGTGGTCATCATAGAACTTAATATACTTCCTCAGTCTTTCAGAGTTGTTGGGTTTGGCATGTGGATTATGCTGTAGAGTTGGTGGTGGTAGCAGTAGCATAAATTTACTAGTTTTTTGAGTGAAGTTACTTTTACTAATAATTTGGCTATCATTGTAGAAGGAGGTGTTGGTCCCTGCATTTTTAATACACAGTTTTTAATTGCATACTAAATACAGGGAAAAGCCTGTTTTTGAAGGAAAGAATCAGAATTGTGAAAGTCTTTTAGTTGTAATGACTAGTTATCAGATTTTTTAAACTTCAGACGGGCATATCATGGTTGTGTGTCTTTTATATGTAGAATGTTATGATATGTCCAGCTAAGAAGATGATATGCCATACAATTTTTTATCCTTTACCATACCTGTTTTATAACTGGTGCTTCAATTTTGCAGATATATTTTTTATGTTTATCACATAGTATTGGTTATTTTTATTTTCAGTTTATATACAGCAGATCAACCTTGATTTGCAGTGACGGCTGACAAATGTGTTTCACATCATTTAATTTAATTTCTGAATTACACACACGCAAATCAAATTATACCTTGTGTGTGTCACGTGATGTTACCCATTTTAAGCGTGTGACGAGCATTAGTGTAGTTCTCAACATGAAACAAGATTAAAAAATCCATGCTTTCTCTTAGATCCTAAGTGGATAAGAACAAATTTGTCACCAAATTTACATTTGGTAATCAAAATAAGTGATAAATACAAGTAATCAGATATTTTACATTGCTCCATGATTTTGTTTCTGGGAGAGAGGTGACAGTCAAGAGATGAGACTTGGAAGCAGCAGACACAAATGGTGGTTATAGGTGATAGGCTACTAAATACATGAAAACAATGTTCAACATTCCTCTGATGATTATCAGCATTGATTTTTGAATCATAATGTGTAATTAAAATATTACATAATTTAAAGTGAAGATACTGGTACAGGGTTGCGATAAAACTACTAAGTTGTTTCTTTTGTAAAGGTGAGTATAAAAATAATCAGATGAACTTGAATTAAGAACAATTGCAAGTGGATATGCAGGGACTTTGTACTACAGACCAGATAAAGTAATATTTGTAGTGGACAGATCGTCAGGAAGAAATGTATGTCTTTGAAAAGGCCCACAATCCAAAGAGGGGTCAAGAAACATGTGATTTGTTTAGAAACAATAAAGTAATACTTTCTCCTGAGTTACTTAGATCTTAGGTACTTGAAATCAAATATTGCAATTATCTGTCAACAGATTTTGAGCATTCTGTTTCACGATTTGCTGTAGTTACAGTAAGAAACTCATTTTGTTGTTGGAATTTTTATGTAAGGAAAGGAAGGAAAAAGAAAAATATGATTATAGACCTTGATGAGGTGCAGATTTCTGGTAGCTATTTTCATACCTCTCCAGCCATACAAATTCTGCTCCATTTTGATGTCACAGTTCACAGTAAAATTGGTAGGAATGAGGGCAGTTAAAATGTTCTTGATGTATTTAGTTCACCTGATTAAATCTCCGGTAGAAACATGTCCTCTTGAGGGACTATCAGATTCTACTCTGAGAAGACAAGAACTTCTCAGTTCCACTGAAATAGCTTTTCATCAAAAATTGCACTCCCTGAAAGAAGTGCAAAGAGGGCCAGAGTTCAAAATACCGTCATCTATCTCTCTAGGGATTAGAGATTTTTCTTTAAATTTTTTTCAGGGGCATGAGATCTTGTTTTGATCTAAGACATTTTGTCTTGACACAGTAGAATAAGATTCTTAAAGTTAGGAAACAGATTCTCTAGTTTCTGATTGATGATTTAAGCTTGAAGGAATAAGTCCTCAGAAATTTACTTAAAAGCACAGTACATTTCCTAGCACTGCTGCACCTTAATGTAATTAGCTGTGCACCATCCACAGGAGGTATCGAGGCCCTCAAGTGCCGACTCCGGTCGCAGTGACCAGCCGGGCATCAGCTTCAAGGACGTGCTGATGCAGTTTGCCCGGCTGAGCCAAGAGCATTCTGAAAGTGTGGGGGCAGCAGCACGTGGGGGAGCGGGTAGTAGTGCAGGTGCTCCCTTCCCTGAAGTGACACTGCATCCAGTGGCTCCCAGTGCACCGCCACCATCAGCTTCCCCACCTCCTGCTGCCCCCGCACCCGCTCAGGCACCTCCGTCTCCCGGCCGAGGACAGTCGCGCCAGGCAGCGTCCCTGCTGCACGGCATCCTCAGCGGACAGGCACGCGCCTCGTCCTCTACGGGAACACCCACCGCCTTCTCGCCCACACTGGCGCGTCTTCTGACAGCTCCTGAGAGACATCCAGGGCCTCGTCTGCCTTCCACTGCCCCTGTCACTGCTGGAGCAAGTTCTGTCTCCATTGCAGACTTGCTTTCCACCAACAAGGTGCTTGGAAAATTGTTTCTTACTGTCTGTCCTTACGTCCAAAAGCAGTGTTGGTTGTGAACGCTACTGACTGAAACAAAAACGAGCAGATGGCATTTGGTTCAGACGTATGTGGACCAAATTGTAGTAAAGTGGTTTGACAGGATCAGTGATATTCTTTATTGCTGTTCTCTCAGTTTGGTACCCTCAAGTGTGGAGTTGTGTGATGATATCCATAGGATTCCATATTGTCACTCAAGTCACACATCATTTGATTTGATAAATGTGTATGAATGAGAAATGCCCACTGTAAAAAGAAAAAAAAGTAACAAAAAACCTACGTCAATGTTATACTTCTGTGTGTTCAGCCGATTTGGAAACTACTCTGCTGGGTATCCAGAAGTATGCCATTAATTAACCACGCTAAGAAAACCTGAGAGATAGAAAGAAAACAGCTACAGATTGGGCTGAAATGATGGGACTATTTTCTTCTCCATAAAAAAAAAAAATAAAATAAAAAAAAAAGTGTTTGAAATTTTTGGGAGACAGATTGAAGTGAACTATCCTGAGTTTTTTTGCAAATGAAATGACATTAGGGTAAGAAACATACTTTGTTTAATTGATATAGTATTAGTTGCTATGGTGTTCAAAGAACATCTTGCTGCCATACATTGTGTAATGACAACATTGTTTCCTTTCGACTTTCTTCTTTTTATTTATTTTTTAAGAAAAATTACAATAATTCTTGTAATTGGTTTGCAAGGCTAAGTAGCCGGTTTCAACATAGGTATGTGGGCATCATTAATCTTCACAGCGCATGTTGTTAGGTTGTTAGTAGGGAAACTTACTACCTACCATACATTCTGAAATGAACCAATAAGAAATGATGTGTGAACGTGGCAACAATTTTTGTACAAGTAATGACAAGTCAAGCCATTGAAAATTAAAAACAAGTACATGAGTGATAGCAATGATGAGGCTGATTTTATTGATTCAGCTGATTGTTATCAGAGCATTAACATCGTCTCACACCAAATGCCATGTAGCTAGTGTCTGAGCATACTATTGGATGTTAATGTATATTTATAGCTTTTAACAGTTCTTTTTCTTTGCACTAACACAATTTTCAAATAAACTGAACACACACAACTTGTTATAACAAAAATATTGCTAAAGTAAATGCCATACACCATTGTTAAGGTTAAAAAGCAGTTATTAAACTAATGAGAAATTAATATAAAATGAAAGTGAAGTTTCAACACATACTTCTTTTTTCAATCTGAGAAAAGTTGAAGTAAATGTTACAGTACCATTCTATCAGAAATGTAGATTTACCATAGTTGTTGAATAACATGCTTAGTTGGCAAGTGAACATATCTGTATTCATTAGAAGATTAGTGAATACATTCATTCATTCATTCATTCATTCATGATGTGTGAATTCAGAGTGGAATGATAATTTGAAGTTAAATTAAATAAAGACCTGCAGCAGTAAAAAAGTGGCACTTCTCTGCAACAAGTAATCAAGATAGTGAAACTTCCTGGCAGATTAAAACTGTGTGCCCGACCGAGACTCGAACTCGGGACCTTTGCCTTTCGTGGGCAAGTGCTCTACCAGTTTCAGCATAGGTAGAGCACTTGCCCGCGAAAGGCAAAGGTCCCGAGTTCGAGTCTCGGTCGGGCACACAGTTTTAATCTGCCAGGAAGTTTCATATCAGCGCACACTGCGCTGCAGAGTGAAAATCTCATTCTGGGAATCAAGATAGTAGTCTGCTGTAGTAAGATTTTGATTTTGAGTTCAGATTTTATTTAAAAAAATGTAGTATAAAATAATGTAGTGGAAATAGGAAATTTTGCTCCCCACTTTCCACAAAAATTTGTGTATAGTTCGATCATCAACTGAACAGCACACACGTGAATGAAGTTGTGTATGCTGAGTAAATAAGTATCAGTATTACTGAAAATGCTTATTTCATGCAACGTGTGTTAGCGAGCTTTTATTTGTGAGAATAAGGTGATCAGTTTATGGCATCCAATACACTAAAGTCAGTACTGTGTGGCATTCCATGGAAAAATCTTTTCTGTTCAATATTTTCAGATTTCTCTAAAAACTCTATATGGAGAGCTTAGCTATCATATATATGAATAACAGTTTAAAAAAGAACAAAGCCTCACATATCAGAGTAATCAATGATATTCTTCTTATAAGCGCTTCTAATATGTTTATTGTCCATACGGAAGAGGTACTTTTTGAAAACAATTGCTGTCCTTTTCAGCTTCAGGATAACCTGTATTGTGAATAGTTATTTCTGATGAAAATATAAAAAATGGTGTGTATGAACATTTGCATTTGAGAAGATGCATTGTATGTATGGTTCCGTCCCTTTTTTTTCTTTTCATCTTCTAACCCTGTCTAGCTGTATGCAGCTTGTAGTGTGGAAAATTGCTGTAATTGTAGACAAAGTTGGTAAGCTATTGGAATGCAGATAATGGAAATCTTGTAGTTGCTCTCAATTTTTTAATAATCTTTCACTACTGTATGTTATGCAAATGGTAGTATCCCATCCTATTTTCATTTAGAACCATAAGATATATTATTGACACTTAAATTCTTCTGCATGCCTGTTACATGCTGCACGCTACTTGTATGAAGTAACATGACACATAGAATTCATAACATTTAATTTGTCATTGATTACCTTTAATATCATTTAGAAATAAATTTCATTGACAGCTATAGCAAACAATTTGCATTTACAGACACGCAACGAGATTACTATAACCCCTGTCTCTGCCAACTCGGCATCCAAAGCTAAAGAAGAAGTTGTTGTCTATGTAAGTATTTACTTTTTCTTTCCCTTTTTAAGAAAAATCTGCTTGTCTTTCTGTATCATAAAGAGAAACTGCATGTGCAGCCTGACAATGATTACCAATATGTGATACCAAGCTAGTAACTACAGTTTATATACTATCAAAACTCATAGTATCAGATCTACTGTGTTCCATGCAGTAGAAACTGGACAATTTTGGCAGTTTTCAGATAACTGCTAACTATTTTTTTAAAAATTAGGTAACTTTTTTATTGGAAAAATTTGCAGAGAATGCTAAATATGAGGAAGAGTGGGTGACAGAGCAAAAGTAGTAAACCATGAGCTGTTTGATACAAAATTTCTACAAGTCTTGAAGTATTTTGTAACAGTCTTCCCACAGATTCAAATCATTTCTTCGTGTGGTAGGTCTTGAATTGAGGATATATACACATAGACTGGAATTATCGACAATATGCAAGCGGGGGAGTAACTGTGTAAACTGTAGATAAACTATTTTGTACAGGCTAAAATTACTACTTGGTACAGGGCATTGGATTAATGTTGCAGGAATTCACAATTAATAACTTTCTTGTAACACATATAAAAGAGTTTCAGGAAGCATGGCTGGCTTCAGGGTAAGTGGTACTGAAGAAAGGTTCAGACTAGTGCTGTTATGCTATTTATATTGTGTGTGATGCACATGCCAACTTCGCAACGTATCAGTTGTTTTTGGCATCTTGAGGAATAAATAGCCATGCTTTCAAACATAAAAGACTATTATTTACACCATTTGATAATGGCTGGAAGGTTTCCAGTCAAAACATTGTAAGAGGGAGCCTGGATAGACATGAAAAATGATGACAATAATTCAGTTATTTTCCAATAAAAATGCCCATTTATCTTTGAGTCTTTCTTAATAATAGCACTTGAAAAGCAAAACAGTTTTATTCATCAAGTATTCTTCTTAAACGATCTATAAACTTCAACTAATATTACAGGAAGCTACTGTCGATGTCCAGGGCTGCCAAAAATGTGTGGGAACCCTAGTATTATAACTAGAGCATATCTTCACTCCATAAGAGGATTTTTGTTGCTATGAAACTTCGTGACACTAAAACTGTGTGTTGGATGGGGTTTTGAACGCTGAACTTTGAACATCGTGGACACAGCTCTTACTATCTTAGTTATTGAAGACCCACTCATAACCTACCCTCTTAGCTTGTAGCCCATACTTTCAACAGAATTGATGAGTTTTGGATGACATATAACCTGTAAATTTTATGAGCCTGGTGTTTATGTTCAGTCACATGTTTTATTCATTCAGTGTTCTATATGGACCAACGCAAGCCTCTCAGTAGTGATAAATCTACTACTCTCATTGTCAGCAGTTTACTGTGGCAGTGCGCAGTATCTTCTTGCAGAACATGGTGTGAAACATAACAGCAACAGAATCTGGACTCCTGTTAATACTGTATTCAAAAGATGTCAGAGGTTCACACGTACATGCCTGGCTCTTGCTGTTTACTGAATTTAACTCATTATTTCATAGTTTACTACTTTTTGTCCCTGTAAGGCACCCAAACAGATCTTTGATTTCACTGTACTGACTGGTGGTGTAACAGACACTGAAAAATGTCCTCACGCCAGCACTGTTCTGCATATTGGTAGCATAAATGTAACAGTAATTAATTACAGACTAGTAAACGGGCTTGTCACAAAGCACAGTTTAACCAAATCCTGAAAGGAGTCTGAATGAAAAGGCTCCAGCTATTAAACTTGGCACAATCCCAAGACCTGTTACTGACTTGACAACTTTCCCCTCATACAGATTCTCAACATAAAGTTGTGTTGGTTACAGTTTTACTTATGTGAAGGACTTCGTGAAGTGCTTCGAAACTGTGCCGAAAAATGCCATTCAGGCAACAGAGAAACGTACTTGTTAAAGTTACAGATATAGTGTTGAGTAAAAGTACTGAAATAACTGTTCATACTCCACTGCTAAACTTCATCTCACCCTTATGCATTTTTGTAGAATTTCTATGAGATCATTGTGAAAAATGAATCATTCATTTATAGTTTTCATTTTGGAGAACAGACTACATGATGATGATGATGATGATGATGATGATGATGATGATGATGATGATGATCTCAGTGGACAAAATATTAATCACCCTCTTAAAAATTAAAAAGGCTTACTAACCAGTGCTGCAGATGACAAAGAACTGTCCTGATGGTGACTGAAAAGATTCGTTAGTAGTGTTTAATAAACGTGTGTTTATTAGCAGCTCATGATGTTACTTAAAAATGACTTTAAACTTTCATTAGACTGAAATTATCCTTTATTCATTAGGTGGCAGTCTTCTCACTTTCATCATCCAGGCAATTATGTGAGTTGTGATGGAAGAGCATCAACTACCCAGCTCAGTGAACAACAACAACTTGAACGTGGCTGGTTTACAAAATTTTAAAAGTACAGCTTAATCCTAGCTTCCACAAGTTTTCCAAGATAAAGATGTAAAAGGAGGGACAGGAAATGGCTAATGACCAACTTCTGTCTGGTTGCTGCTGTACTCCACTAACAGCTTGTTAGGAAATGGTTGAACAAAGGTTGTTAATCCAAAGTTAATAATTACCATTTCTTATGGCTTTCATTTCTCCTCATCTAAGATGTTTGCACATACCTGATCCAGAATAGGAACTCCATGGGAAGTCAAGCACAGAATCAGCACAGGGGTCTGATTCTATAACAAATGAATAGTTAAAACATCTGCAACAAAACTGATGGTCCTATTGCACAAGAATGTTTAATAGCTGCTTCCTGAACACCTACTTCTTGATTGTATGAAGAACGTGAAAAATCATGAAATTCCAGAATTGAGCAGAGATCCAAGTAATCATTGCCTCATGATCCTACCTTCCATATCATTTAAAGTATGAGATAGAGAACTGTTGCCAAGGATTTGACCACCATTAATAGATAACAATGTCATATGAACAGAAGAATTTGCATTTAAAGAAACATTATCAGTTGAATTACAACTTTTATGACTTAGTGCAATCGTATCGTGTGTTATGTATTCACTATGTGGCCACACCATCTTTCTTGATGTAGCAAGAGCATTTGACAAAGTATGGCAGGATAAAGTCAATGTCAAACTGCATGCCTTGACGGACTATCCAAACTGTTACACCAAACCACTGGACAGCTACCTGCCAGACAGAAGATTCTTTGTGCAAATTGTCAGAAACCAGTCATAAACCATATACCGCCTATAAGGAATGGTTCATCATTATCTTCCATTCTGTTCTCTATCTAAACAATGTTCCATTATTGCCCCACACCTGACTAGCACAGTTTGCCGATGATACCATTTTACTCACATCTAATGTGTGCCTTGATAAAACTTTAAAACATCTACAGGAGGAAGTTGACATCACAGAACCATGGTTAGCAGAAAACAAAATCAAAGTAAATGCCACCAAAACAAAAGCCAACCTCTTCATACTACCAAGACCTATACTGTACACCAAACTGACATTACTCAATCATGAAATTGAATGGGCTCAAAACAAAAAAAATATTGTGGAGTGATTATAGATGGGAAACACTCTTAAAAAGACTATATGCTAGAGAAGAAAGAGATTGACAAAACCATCTACATGCTCTACCCATTACTGGACGTAACAGGATGCCAGTACAGTTGTACACACAGTATGCAAAATAACTTACTCTTCGTCTAGCAGCAGTATACCATAGGTCAGTGGAGAAGGGAAGCATTCCTAGTGATCGGAAAAAAGTCCAGGTCGTTTCAGTTTTCAAGAAGGGTCATTGAAAAGCGGCACAAAAATGTAGGCCTTTATCTCTGGCATAGGTCTGTTATAGAATTTGGAACATGGTTCATGCCAGTGTATTATGACATTTCTGAGACTGAAAATCTCGTCTGTAGCAATCAAAATGGATTCCAAAAACAAGCCTGTGAAACCCGCTCACTCTTTTCATCCAAGAGACTCAGAAAGCAGTGGTTACTTGTGCCCAGGTTGGTGCCACATTTCTTGACTTCTGAAAGATGTTCAAAACGGTTCTGCATTGCCACTTAATGAACAAAATAAGTGTGTACAGAATATCAGTCCACCTGTGCGATTGGGTTGAAGAGTTTCTAGCAAACAGAATGCAGCATGTCATCCTCAACATAGAGGAAATATCAACCCAAGGGAGCGTTCTAGTACCATTACTTTTCACAATATATATGAATGACCCCAAGTTTAATGTTTCATGAGACTTTTTGTGTGTAATGCTGTTGTATACAGAAAAGTCGCAACTCTACAATATTGTTGTGAAATGCAGGTGGGCTTGTAGATCATTGCGCTTGGTGCAGGGATTGGCCGTTGATTCTTTGTGGGGGGAGGGGGGGGGGGGATATTACCTACTGCACATAAATAGGCAGAAGCAATCATTATGGTATGATTAAATGGGTGCTCAACAATCGGTGGAAGCAGTTGCGTGCATAAAATGTCTAGGAGTATGCCTATGGAGTGATTTAAAGTGGAATGATTACATAAAACTGATCACAGGTAAGGCAAATGCCAGACTGCTATTCATTTGAAGAATACTCTGAAACTATAGTCCACCAACAAAGGAAATTGCTTATAAAATCTTCTTTGGACCAGTACTAGAATATTGCTCTTCAGTCTGGTATTTGTGCCATATAGGATTGATAGGGCAAATAGATAAGATCCAAAGAAGAGCAGTGCTTTTACTTACAGATTCATTTAGTATGTGTGAAAGTACCACAGAGATCCCCAACTAACTCCATTGGCAAGTCCTGTGGAGAGGCTTCTACATCATGGTGTTGGTTATTGTTGAAACTGAGTGTGTAGATCCCTAGAAGAGTTAACCACTGTATTTCTTCCTGCTATGTGTATTTCATGAAAAGACCATGCAGATAAAATTAGAGAGATTTAAGCTTACATGGAGACTTAACAAAATTGGTCTTCCCACAAACCTTTCATGACTGGAACAGGAAAGAGGGGAAGTGACAGTGTTACATAATGTACCCTCTGCTGTACACTGGAAGATACTCTTACACTGTTCTATTCCTTAAGGTTTTCTTCATCTTTCAGTGAATAAGCCAAAAAGTTCAAAACTTGGTTGAAAGTGCAATAACATGCTAGTTTTTTTTTTACATTAACATTCTTGAATAAATGTTTCACAGAGTTCTTGCCGTGTGAGATTTGAATTTAGGCTGCGCCAACACACATTCTATTCAGTCTCAAGCTCTGTTGTCACTCTTGGGAGATTTCATTAGGTACTTTATTTAGTTGGCCGAATTACGTCATGGCGATACCTTTGTCACAGAATAATGTATGCTACCAGAGAGTATATTGATGTTGATGACTGAAGGACATCAGTAGTGATGCTGATTTTGTTAGATGGTGGATGACTCGGCCTATTTCTCTCTGTTGCTTTTTGGCATCAAGAGCACATTTACTTGCACCACTAAGGTTGTAGTGCTGTCCCAGTTAAAGTTGTTATTACACATTTTGATCTCAGCTGTTTATAGGATGACAGAATGGCACCACAGGCTGCCTGCAGCAGGGCATGCACAGTGAGCATGCCCTGTCTGGAATGCACTACAGAGAGCGCAGCCCTCATGGACACTGCTGTGAGGGCATGGGTGGAACAAGGTTACTGAAATAGTGAGATGGCTCCAGGCATCAGCTAAGCTATGAACAGCAATCTGCAGCCGTATGTGGAATCCCACTGAGTAATGCTATTGCTTCGGGGTAACAGAGTGACCAACAGCAGTAGCATCTGTCTACAGTATGAGGAGATGGGCAACTGGAACTGCACAATCCAGCAATGTTGAAAAAGCAATGGCAGCAGCTGTAATAGAGCCCCCAAGTGGCCTACTGAAAATCACATTATTTTTGACTTTATATACCAGAGATATGGCAAGGAAATAAAGTTAGCATTCCTTACATTCATAGTAATGACACATCTTTATTTGCACAAGTAATCACCGCAATTTCTGCAATTTATTGACTGTACTTCCTCTACATGTATACCTTTGCAGAAGTTGAAATTCTGTTTTATTATTTTACTCCTTTCTACTTGTTCACCATATTTTTGTTTCCTAACAATATTTTTCGGTTAAGGTTGTCACATCTGATTCTTGATTCCATTTCTAAATCAGTGATAGAAAATCTAGGATGGGATAATGACAATATTATGAAAAGGATAGATTGCCACTCGCCTTATAGAGGAGACAGAGAGTCACAGGCAGGCACAACAAAAAAGACTGCTATACATTTGTCCTTTTGGCCAAAAGGCCTTCTTCTGAAATATAATTCACATAAAGGGTGTTCAGCTAAGTTGTTAACCTCATACATTTCAAGAACCATTTAAAGATATCCTAATTATCTTTTTACCCAGATGATCTATAAGAACGTCTGCACTAAATAGCACACAGTCTCCTGTCTCATCAGTATAGGTACTGACACCAACTTCACTATTTCACTCACATCTGTAGTAATTTCTTCTGCTGGTAGTGTAGATTTGGAGATGATTTCAGTGGTGTTCCATTCTCTGAAATCTAATAAGTAGTTTAGCAGAATTCACTATATTCAGAACTTAAGATAGGAACATCAGTGTCTCTTGTGCAGAAGTTCATGATTTCATACCACAAAAAATGTTTATTTCATGTGTGGAAATCATGTTTTATAAACCAGGGTTATTAAATATTACACTTGTTCACCAAGAATGCACATGGAATACAAAGAAAACAGTTGAGTTGTAAACACAAAGGTGTCCTGAAAGATGGTGCCCAACAACAAAGAGGATTCAGTGAGTGCGTAAAACATTCACTGGAGAGGCACAGGCATGCTGTGAAGAGGATAAGAGACAAACCTGCAATAAACAGAGATGGGGAAAGAGATGTTACTTATAATCCACAGTTAAGCTCCATGGAAATTGTGTGTGTCTGAAATGAACAAATCCATTAGTGTTTACATAGGGTTGCAGTGGCTTCCATCTGTATCATGGAGTGAAAGGAGACACAAGAAATTATGTCACTGAGTTCTGATGCAATATCACGATAATAGGTTCTTTGATCGGAGTCTCCTGTATTAACAGTCAAGCGACATTAAAAAAAGGAAAGCAGAATATAAGATGTGTGCAGTATTGGGCTGAGGCAGCGGAGTGTGATCCTTTGGTGTAGAATTACTGGAGATTATTAACTAATCCTTATTTAATTAAAGAAAAATTAATGAGTAACAAATTTGGTCAGGTTCTTACCAAAGTGTTACTAGTTCTCCTAGAGGAAGTACCACTTGAAATATGTAGAGGTATGTGGTAGTAGCACAGTTGACACCTCACTCACGGGCTTGAAAAGTACAGATTCAGCTGTTTCCTGCTTGCTTGGTTGGACATGTTGCCATTGTAAGTTTGCCTACATGTTCACAGCTGGACCTTTTTTTACCTGGCATAATCTCTCGAGGTAGAAGTTATTGGCCTAGACCCAATGACCCAAGATAGATTAAAATGTTATGTTGTTGTTCATTGTTATCAAAGGAAGCCTTCTTTCTATCCAAAAGTCCTATATGTATTGCAGTACACAATGGGTATTTTGAAGACCTGAGTACATACATTGCCTGACAAAAAGTAAGGCACCCAGAAGAGGAGGAAGAAATGAGGCCTCTCAGTTTTGAGAGGGTATATGATGTTATTTCAGTGACTACAAAATTGATTCTAATTTGCACAGAACTTCACAGTATGAACCTGCTTATCAGTATGATGATACTTCATCACTGGCCTGTTTGTATTCATTGAGGCAGTTGGGAAGTGTTTCATAAAGCTGTTGTATCATATCCTGAGGGAAGCTGGTCCATATCTGTTGTAACTGGTGCTCAATATACTGGCACTGGGGCGGAGCTGGTTTCACACATTCTGTCAGTGACAGATCTGTACATATTGTTGACAAGGAACAACCTCAATGTCAAGCATACACTTCATAGATACATGTGCTGCCTGTGGACGAGCATTGTTATATTGAAAAATGGCACCACAGTATAGTCACACATGGGGTAACACATGAGAATGCAGGATCTTCGTGTGGCACTGCTGTGTGTCAGAATTCCCTGAATTAATACCTGTTTCACCTAATGGCTCCACACATCATAACACAAGGAGTAACAGTGTCGTGCATCTCCAAAACACTGGAAGAATGAGACCTCTCCCCAGGTCATCACCATACTTTCCAACATTGGTCATGCAGAGTAGTGCAGAACAGTGATTCATTGTTGAACACAATGTGACACCATTCATCAGCAGTCCATGCTTTCCACGTACGGCACCACTCCAAATGCAGCCGTTTGTGTTGTCTTAATGGCAGCCTACACATGGGACAGTAATTCCATAGTCTGGCTGCTGACAGTCTCGGAGCAATGGTGAGTTGAGTACATTACTTGTTCTTGGATGGCTATTGCAGATGTGAAAGTGTTACGATGTGCTTGACGCACAATGTAGTGATCCCCCCTTGTGGTGGTCAGACATGGTCAACAGGAACCTTGGCTAAGAGTTGGCTGCCCGTACATGCAGTCCAACATCGGGCTACTGTCACATCCGAATGCACCACAAATCTGGATATTGCAGGATTCGACCAGCCTGCCAAATAAAGACCCACCATGAGGCCCATTTCAAACTGTGAGAACCATTTCAAATGTCATTGCTGATACCATTGCATCGCACAACTACACGGCATCACTATGTCCTTCACAGTGGTCAGTCAACATCTGATACTGTTCGTGTCGCTAAATACAGTATGAGGCTAGATGACAACACTAAACATGAACACTACCAGTGCACTCTGGAAGCTGTTCTGCCTGTCAGAGAGAAGCGTATGAAGTTATATTGCCATCCGACTGTTTCTTCTGGGTGCTTCACTACTTTTGTCAGGCAGTGTAAATGATGTTATGGGGGTGTTTGTGACAAATTTTTTGCAGTTGTCTTTTAGTTGATTTTGCTGGTATTTCTTGACAGACATTGACAGAAATAAAACTTGTTCTTTTGTCACAACGAATTGATCATTCTTAGATGCCACATCTTTTATGTTTCAATGGATGTAGTCTTCCAATCATGTGTAGCAAATTTTGATTAGCAACAGTTTCAAATTAAACTTCTGTTGACTATATTGAATTTGTAATCACTCTCTCTCTTAGGTGTCTCGAGCTGAAGTCTCTCATTATAGCTGACCTTGACATTTTTATAGTAGTCTGAACCTCTGCATAAAGTGGCGGTCGGTTTGGTGTTCAAAACAGATAAATTCTGTTACAAGCGTTGTGAATGCATCTAAAATTACTTGTTGCATGTCAGATTTTGCAGAGTGAAATGTGGTTGAATTAGTTTCTTAGAGACAAGCAGTAGAAATGAATATATTTCAATTTATAAGAGTGACTATTGAATTTAATTTGGAAGGGAATTGTTGTCAACACATTTAAAGAAACATTTTGCCTAATTATGTTATACATCTGCAGTGGTCTGTAATGAAATTCAAGAGACAAATGTTACGTCAGCTGTGATTATCTCTTGAATTCCTTTCGAGATGACTAATGATATTCAACATAGTTAGGTGAAACAGGTTTGGTTGCAAACAATGAGTAGAAATTCATTTACTGAAGAGAATAGTTGCTGTGGTCAACCAAGTAAACATAATAAGAGAAGCAACTGAGGAAAATGGCTGCAAATATGGAAAAATGGAAAAAGAGGGTTTCCTCATTAACTGGGAAAAACAGAATTACTGTACCTTAAGTGTTTTGGAAAATGTGAGGGGTGAACAGCTTTTGACAGGCATGAGGCATATTTCTTTTTCCATAAACTTGGGAGAAGGGAACATGTGGAAAAGCCTGATATTGCATTGAAATATATGATACACAAATGCTGAAAAAAGAAGAAAATGCTTAATGGAAAGTCTAGAAAATTTATATTGAAGTTAAAGTTGTAGACAGTGTAGAGAATTTCAAGGAAGAGAGGTTGTATCAAAAAAGCAATAGCCTTCCAGGGCCATGTTAGTTTGGGGAGGGGGGGGTGAGGGGGAGGGGGAGGGGGGGAGACTGCTCTTGAATCAAAAACAAAGCGGCTAATTGGCTTTATGAAGCATGTTGTAATGAGTATTGTGTGTTTGTAAGAAAAGTATGAGGAAAAAGTATGTAAGTAGTTGCAAGCATTGCTCAAAACTAGTATAACCACAGAGATTATTAAAATAAATTTTATTTTCTTTTTCCAGGAGGAGTTAGATGACAGCACAGACAGGGACCGCCTTGTCATAGATGAAGGCGAAGGAGAAGCAGAAAGTGTAGATGATGTACCAGAATGCCAAGGCTGCCACCAGATGGCAGCTCAGTTTGTGTGTGCTGGCTGTGGTAATCAGTGGTATTGCAGTCGTGACTGCCAGGTATGTTAAGTCTTTTTCAGCAAATAACTTTTATTTACAAATGGGATTTCTTGCCGATTTGTTTAAGTTTGCGTTGTAGTCTGGTAGATTTCCTCCAAAAACATGACTTGCATGTCTGTAATGTGAAAGATGCAGATTTTTTGCTGTCTAGGTGCAAAGACTGTGTTCTATATTTGAAACTAATTCTCTTTATTATCCTTCTCAACTTATACTGTGATGTTGATTATCCGAAATGTATGATCTGTAGACCTTTCCTTGATCCTTAAACTCCCTAGTCTTCAATAGATAGTTGTCAGAAGACTTTGGAAATGATGTGTCTGCATCATCACCTGACACACTATGTGAGCAGTCAAATGACACCCCACCAGAAGAAACAGTCATAATGTCATTCTTTATCTTTCGGTTTTGGTTGTTGTGAAAAGTTGCATTTATGATGCAGCAACATATACTGTTATGCTGATATATTTCTTCATAAAAATACTGCAGCTTTGGTTGTTGTTGTTGTTGTTGTTGTTCTTGTTGTTGTGGTCTTAAGTCCTGAGACTGGTTTGATGCAGCTCTCCATGCTACTCTATCCTGTGCAAGCTTCATCATCTCCCAGTACCTACTGCAACCAACATCCTTCTGAATCTGATTACTGTATTGATCTCTTGGTCTCCCTCTATGATTTTTACCCTCCACGCTGCCCTCCAATACTAAATTGGTGATCCCTTGATGCCTCAGACCATGTCCTACCAACCGATCCCTTCTACTAGTCAAGTTGTGCCACAAATTTCTCTTCTCCCCAATCCTATTCAATACCTCCTCATTCGTTATGTGATCTACCCATCGTATCTTCAGCATTCTTCTGTAGCACCACATTTCGAAAGCTTCTGTTCTCTTCTTGTCCAAACTATTTGTCGTCCATGTTTCACTTCCATACATGGCTACACTCCATACAATGAATCCTTTTAGTATGAAGCTACTTTCTTCAGAATACTTTTCATTGTACAGCAAACTATGTGCACATAAAACTTCACCTTCTCTCTTCATCCACATCCCTCTCCACTCTTCACCTGTTTTCTTGTTAGTTTGAGAATTCAAGAAAAAATTTAGTTGTTCATGTAATTTGTAATACTGATAGTATTTGTATAATAAAATGGAGTTATATATATATAAAACATTTTTTTGTGTGTTTGTTACAGGTTGCAGCATGGGATGAACATTCTGAAGTCTGCTCTGGCTAAAAGAGAATAACTGATAATTTTCTGTCGTCATTCCAGGACTTGTGTAATACAGCTTCTTGTGGAACAGGAACAGTTTTCAACTTTGAATAAATGAATTTGGTGAATGAAGTAAAGTGTATTTATTGAAGACCATATTTTGAAGGGTCTGTTTGTGAAGATTGTGCTCTGAACATTGACGTATATGTGGAACTGCTAATTCAGGCATGTTGTACTGGAAGTGTTTATTGTATCTACCAGTTGGTTGCAGGATGATGATATTGGTGGTGTTTTTGTCCAAGTTTGTTGTATGGAACTGTGAGAAGAGTACTGCTGAGATAGTGTGCATGCAAGTCTTTTCTAAACTTAAGTGCCAACTGATACTATGTTATCCTTGTACCTTTCTGATCCAAAGTTCAAATGTGTGCTGTTTCTCTTGTTTTATTCTAAGTAATTTATTTATAAAAATTCAGTAGGAATTACTCCTTCATTCTCATGTTATCCATATTTTTTAAACAGTATGCTGTCAGTTTACCCCAGTTTTAAGATACCAAATATCATTTTATTGTATTGTTTAGTGGCTCCATTCAGTATCTTAACAAAACTTGCATTGAGCACTTTATTTTGGAAGTTAATTGTGAAAGGGTGTTACATGATTATTGTACTACTTGTTTTGCAAACAAGAGCCGCAGATGACAATTGCTATGAACACGTGCTCAGTAGTCATATTTATTTGTAGCTTTCATTCTCCTTGAGGGGTTTGTGGGCTTTCATGGATTAATATTTGTCTGTTAATAAATTTTGTGTCTAGTATTTTGCTCATGCTAAATACTTGTGGAAAGTAATGTTATGTTACAGTAAACAGCAAATTGTTAGTAATAGCTTATAAGGAAAATGTTACAAATAAGCAAATGTGCTGCTGTTCAGCCAAGCAGATGAGACGGTTGTATCTGGCAGCAGAGTTATGTGTGTTGTCTGTAATGTATTATTTACTAGGGGAACAAGTGTGAATACCATTGTGTGTTAATTTTATGTTGTCACTGACACTGCTTCTGAAGAATGGGTGTTCTGAAGAATGGGTGATTTTCTTGTAGGGAGGTTTTTGAAATCACAAGTCCAGAATCAAATTTCCTTTCCTTGGGAAAAAGAATTGTGAGATATTCTTGATGTTTTCATTGTTTTTCTTATTTACTTAATCACAATTGGTATATCTGTATTATTAATGGAACAAGTGCTAAAATGCATGAATTTGTCTGACTAGTACTCATCTTCAAGGTAAAGATAAGTGATTTTTTTCACTCCCATTAAAAGTTTCACTATTTGTCTTTTGATGCTTTTGTTGTGTAAAGCCCCTAAATGATTTTTTGGCATAA